>NC_056741.1:797853262-797993262 GCF_019279795.1 Protopterus annectens
TACTAGACATGCAGTCTAAGAGACAATAATCTGAATTCTCAATTTCTCTACAGCACTGTCTGTTTACAAAACGTGCTTAGAGTTACACGGTAGGCAATTGGAGGCAGAAGGATGCAAACCTTGGACTACAGGAAGCAACCTGACAGCATCTCATTGAAGTATACTTCAGAAATTAAGAGAACTATTGCCACAATTTCTAAAATACTAAATGAGGTGATTTAAGTATTGCAGCCTTGGAAAACGCTGTAACTACAGTATCAAAACTATATAAAAGAAGTGAAAAAAGACCATATCAACCTATTTGGTTTCTCTCAAACTATCACCTCCCCTACTAGAATAAATAAACCCAATAAGAAAGAAAGTACCTTAGATTGGATACTCATAAACAATCATCTCCATCCATATGAAGTAGGGACCCTCCCAGATGACGTAAGTGATCACTTACTCACCTATATTATCAGGCATAAGACCAATATGCCCTCCACAACCACTTTCAAGACAACTCGAACCAATAAAAACTTTAACCCTGATCTCTTCCAAAGAGAACTTAGGGCATGTGATTGGTCTCCCATTAAATACCTCCCTCTTGAGGAAGCCGTAAGATACTTTAATTCTAAATTCCTAGCCATTCTTGACCACCATGCACCAACCCGATCTATCAGAATTAGGACTAAACCTGCCCCTTGGCTTTCTAGAGAAACCAAGCAAAAAATCATACTTAGAAATAAAGTCTGGGCCAAATGACGTACCACTAAAAACCCTGTAGAGCAGCAAAAATTTAGACAGCTGAGAAATAACACAAAGAAAGCTATACTCTCAGACAAAAGGAACTTTTACTTACAACTCCAGCAAACTCACCAAAAAAAAACACAAAAGTTTTAGGCAGCCATTAACAAACTACTCCACCCTGGTCAATCCATTACACCAACCCCCCCCAAAGCTCTGACCATGAGAATCCTAAGAAAACTGCTAATACCTTCAATACCTTTTTAACAGAGGCCTTTCAAACACTTGCAAATCAACTGTCACCTGATAGCTCAACTCTCATAACCTCTAATACTAGCCCTCTCCCTCCTTTTCTCTTGCAACCAATACCTACATCACAAATTCTCACCCTAATCCAAAAACTTAAACCATCCACTCCCTCAACTGACCAACTACCCGCAGAATATCTGCAAAAAGCTGCCAAAGCCATAGCCTATCCCATTTCCATCCTGATCAACAGAACCATAAGCGAAGGACAAATCCCAACTATCTGGAAAATCTCCCACATTATCCCCCTACATAAAGGTGGCAACTCTTACGAATTTTCTAACTACCGGCCAATAGCCTTACTCTCACCTTTGGCAAAAATTATGGAAAGATGCAGCCATAGTCAACTACTTGACCACGTAATCTAAAATAACATACTTTCCAAGTGTCAACATGGCTTTAGGCCATTCCACAGTACTACTACTGCCTTCTTATCCTTTACTGACTGCAGTAACAAAAACCGCAATAACAGCAGGCTTTCCTCTGCACTATTTATTGATCTTTCAAAAGCATTTGATATGGTTAACCACCAGATACTTATGATTATCCTCAAATCCCTTTCACTAGATGCACTGGCCATAAAATGGTTCCAATCATACTTAGAAAATAGACAACAGGCAGTGCTATGGGATAATAATCTATCTACCCACCTCCCCATTACCCTTGGTGTCCCTCAAGGCTCCATACTGGGACCTCTCCTATTTTCATTTTTCATTAATGACCTTCACTTAGTAATTCCTCAGGCTACTTGTATACAATATGCAGATGATTCCACACTAATATGCTCAGCCACATCTTCATCCGAACTGCAGTCCCTAACCCAAAATGTGTTCAATACAGTAGAACAATGGTTTACACAACATTGCCTCCTTCTGAACCCCAAAAAAACTAAACTCTTGCTCTTTACTCCCACACGTAAGTCTTCTCCAATAGAGTTCACAGTCATATCTAATAATGGTACTCTAATATCTTCTGACCCTACTACCAAACTTCTTGGAGTAACAATTGACAATAATCTCAACTTTGACACCCATATCATCAATACAATTAAAACTGTAAATAGAAAACTTTGCTCTCTCTCTATAGGATCAGACCTTTCCTTACTCCAGCAGCTAGAATAACTATTGTCCACACTCATCTAATGTCTACATTCCTCTATACCTCACCTATATATACTAATCTATCAAAAAATAACCTCCACAAAATGGTAACCTCCTACAACAACATTGCCAAATTTGCTACTGGAAATCCTTTTAGAACTCACCACTGCACTAATCTAAAACAGCTAAGATGGCTTGAGCTACAAAATCAGCTTAAATTTCACCAACTTACCATTGCCCACAAGATCCTTTACCTACCAACCAATACTCCAATACTTTCTACCCTCATTACCCCCTATAACAATCTTAATACTTTACGTTCATCAAATAAACTACTTGTCAGTATATGTAAATCCAACAACATGGACAGTGACTCTCTATTCTCTAATACTGCTGGAAAATCCTGTAACCTACTTCCCAGTGAACTTGCATCACTGTCCTCTTTATCACTTTTCAAAAATAAACTGAAACCTTACCTTAGAACACATTGGTTATGCCCCTGTTCTAAACCTGATTAACCTTCCATTATTTACTGGGCTCTGTTTACCTGCTAATCTCTCAGTACCAACTCCAATCCTCCTTTATTATATATACAACTTTAGACTTGCTATATTTAACTGACCTGTCCTGTTGATATTTTCTTAATTTTAGAATTTATTTAGTTTCTTCATTTACCTTACCTTGTCTTATTGAGATTTTCTTTGTATATGCGATAAGTTTGTTAGATAGTTATGTAATTGAGCTTCCACCCTTTGTTAATGTATTGTGCTAGCATTTGTTTTTGTTACTAAATTCTCTTGGAGCTTATCTCCCCGGGCCTCTACTGAAAATGGACATATATCCAGTTAGACCAGCCCGGTCAACAAATGTAAAATAAATAAAATAAATAAATAAATAAAATAAAATGAAGTAAGAGGGACAACATCATTATTAGAGGACTATCTGAACAATATGATTAATCTATTCTAATAAGTACTGTTCAAGAAATTCTGTTTTCCCTTCTGGACCAGACAAGCACAAACATCTGCTAACCTGCCCATCCCATCTGCTACATTCCTAAGATAGTTTTATGTTTAAATGCTTAACTCTCACGAAACCATGATTTTGCAGACTTACTGAACAAATAGTTTGTATTGAAATCATATCAGTAAAAAACTGTACATGATTTACCTGCTGATATTAAATGAAAACAATAGCAGTTGGTCCCATTTTCCTAGGAACTAATTCAATATAAATCCAGCATGTATTATTTATTAAAGATGCTATTAAACATTCAGTGGATCCATCCAATGAAGCATCCAAACTCTTTGTTGTTAAAATGATTAGATTGCGTTATAATTCATGTATAGTTAAAGTAAATATTTTCCAAAACATGAGCTAATTTACAGTAATAAAATTTTATGCAGTTTCAGTTAGCTAACAAAAAGAAGTTATAAAGGATTACTTATATAAGGTTTAGTGATGAAGATGAAATCCAACGTGTTGTGATCCACAATGATCATTTAGTATTAGTTATCCAAGTCTTTTCCTGTACTTGCTATGAATATAAAATGACATTCATACAAACAGGTGCATTTTTAAGTTATTAATAAAAGCATTTTATTATCCATTTCATGTTTAAATTATTTGCAGTTAATTTATTTTAACCAAGTGTCAGCTGGTAATGGAAGAGTACTCCCAATTGATGTAGATATATTTAATTTAGAAAACAGAATTATTGTTCTTCTTTTGGAGCTCTCGGTGACTTTGTCTTTATATTTTAGATCATGCAATTGTGTTTAGGAATTGATTGTTTTCAGACCTCAGAACTACTGGACTTTATGTGCATTAATATTCTGCATATATATATATATATATATATATATATATATGGGCCCCTGTTGTTTGATCAAAAATATGGTTCATCGAACCGTGTTTCCGCGGACACATTTTTACGAAAGTGCATTTTATGAAAAATCAAGTAAAAAAATACATTAAAAAACAGTGTTATGCAGGATGGCAAGCCCCCCTGCACCCCCTGCACCCCCTACTTTATTATTCTCACTCCAAGATCACACTACAGTGGGGAAAAGGGAATATCCCCTTATCCCCACTATACCATGATGTCAGCGATACTTTTGTTAGTTGTAAATCAACACTAACGGTGCATGCAAACTGCATGCTTTCTTTAATTTTCCACTCTCTCTTTAGTGAAAGTGCATTTTCGATAAAATGCACTTTTGCTAAATTGTGAACGTGGAAACACGGTTTCGATGAACTGTGTTTCGACAATGTGATTAGACCCATCTATATATATATATATATATATATATATATATATATATATATATATATATATATATATATATATATGTCATATAGTTATATTTAGTGATCACGTGACTGCGCTTGCTTACCAACATGCCTCCTCAGATTTCATTGCAGCATTTGTCACATACTTTTAATTTTATTTTTTTAAATATTTTATTTAATCATAATTTATCAAAGTTAGATTAGTCTTTACAAAGGCCTAGCCAGTCGTGCAAAGTATTCATTAGGTGGACTCTTAGTATGTGAATCATTGTTTATGTGATATGGTCTGTTTACAATCAAACCTGTTCAGTTTGGGGGTATTATGGGATCAATTTATGAGAGCACAGACACTCCAAAAAATTATAAACTTCAGAAAAATTTTGGACTACTAGTTGATCACCTCCACAGCCTCTCTGCTTCTAGCCAGGTGCTTACAATGGCTATTTTCAACTGCACTCTACTGACTTTTGTCTTGTAATCCTTTCAGTAGCACTAGCTGTTGCTTTATTAAGCAAACAGGTATTTGTAGTGCCTTTGGTTGAGATCTGTATCGGTATTGACAGCTGCACTGTATCCTCCCCCCCCCATGACTTCCAAGTTATTCTTACCATTTTTCTCTCTTCCCCTACCATAGTGTTTAAATTAGGCTGCATGTAAACTTATTTTAAGTCTATCTAGTGGAGTATCTCCCTAGTCTAAATTCTCCTAATTTCTGCCTGCTTCTTTGGACATTTGTATTTCTCCTAATTTCTGCCTGTTCTTTTTAACAGTAGGACTCACTTATATTTTACTTACCTATCCTCCTGTTCTCAAGTTTCCTGATACTTACTGAGTAAATCTTAACATAATAAAAAATATATAAAACAGAAAACCTACTCTCTGGTTGTAGCTCTATCCCAGCTTCAGAGCCTCAGTCACTGATTATTTTTTCTGGACAATCACGCCTTCTTAGCTCTACCCACTCTGTTCGCCCTGCGGGCTCAGTCCACTCCACTACTCTACCCCCAGATCCCACCCCCCAACTATCTGTACTTTATACATACCCAAACTCCTCCCCACCCCACCTCAATCCAATCACAATTAGCCTCAGCCAAACTCCACCCACCTATTAACCTCACATTAACCAAACACTCTACAACCCCTCCTGCAATGCTCAACTCCTCAGCACTCACAATTACTCCATTAGCCCTACTAATCTCTCTCTCCTCTCTGACCTATCTCACACAGTTTCCCAACCCTTACCATAACTCACTTACACACTCCACTGCTTCATACCATCATCCTCAGTCCCCCTCTTACTCACCATCTCACATGAACTCTTCAGCTCCAACACTACATATCTATTCAAACCTAAGCTACTCCACTCCCCATCCCCCCTGCACTCATCTCCTAAATGTAATACCAAAAAAATCACTAGTCTCACTCAAACCATACTGCCCATCCCCACCACAATACCGTACTCTACTCCTCCACCAATTCTCTCTCTCACTTGCTGGCGACATCCACCCTAACCCCGGACCCACCTCCAACATTAATGTCTCCAGTCCCTCCTCTCAACCCACAAAACCTAAGTCCATTCACCTCACTACACTTAATGCTCAAAGCCTTAGAAATAAAATCCCTAACCTCCATGCCTGGCTCTCCCATAACCACCCCAACATAACTGCCATTTCTGAAACCTGGCTCAAATCCTACATAAAAGATCAAGAAATCCTACCACCAAGTTACCAAATCATTTGTAATGACAGAGCCCACAAAAAGGAGGTGGAGTATCTATAATCTACTCCTCCTCCCGCACTATAACTCCCTACACTAATAAAATTCCAACCTTTGCCAATGCTGAAATTACAATAGGCTTATTAAAAATAGACAACCACAAATCCATATGTATCACTGCCCTCTATATCCCCCCAGGTGATAACATCAAAACACTTCAGAACATTCTATCCTGGTTCTCCTCCCACATAAATAATGAAAAGGAGGGGGAGTATCGATATTCATCAAAGATACCCACACCTCCAGGTTGGTGGCAAAGCACGAAGCATCAGAGACTATCCATGTGCAACTAACAGTGGGTAAAACTGCCTTCCAGTTTATAGCCTGCTACAGACCACCCTCCCAAACCCAGGAACCCCACTCGGCCTTTCTGAGAACACTGGAAAATATGAAGGTCTCTCCAAACACCATTATATTGGGCGACTTCAACTACCCAAACATAGACTGGGAGCATTACTCTAACTCCAACACCCTAGCCCAAAGGTTCCTAGAATTTATAAACTCAAATGCTATGGAACAACTTGTTACCACTCCCACAAGAGGGGAAAACATACTGGACCTGATCATCACCAACATGGGGACTCTATGCTCCAGACCAGAAGTGTATCCCTCACTGGTAAGATCAGACCATAAACTAATCTCACTGGATATTCACATCCCGACCCCACCCCTGCCCAGAAAACCACAGTGAAAAACTTCTAAAGCAAATTTCACACTCCTCAAAACTGAGGTGGAATCCTTCAAAGCCCCGGCCTGTGGATAATACGCCCAGACTGCAGAATCCTTTATAAATGCATTCTATGAACACCTTCAGGAATGCATGGATCATGCGATCCCAAATAAAACCAAGACCCAATCCTCCAAAGGCAGACGTTCTGTCTGGTGGACCCCAGCCATAAACAAACTATACAATAGAAGGAGGAAGCTACTAAATGATAGAGCAAAATCCCAAAAAGGGAAGGCATCTCTGATCAGTATTAGCAAAAAACTACGGGCACACATAAAATTGTCTAAGGCCAGCTTCGAGAGAAAAATTGCACAGGACACTAAGGATAATCACAAGGCTTTCTTAGTTATGTTAGGAACCTGGGTGGTAATTCCCAGATATGCTCAGAATTAGTCCAAAATGACAAAAAATACACCGAACCCACAGACATTGCCAACATCCTAGCTGACAGGTTCAGCGCATCTTCTCCCCCCCTCCCCACCAAAAGGGCAAATATCTATCCCAGCAGAGTGCTGCCCCCCTGACATCTCAGATGCTCAGGTAAGAGCCGCCCTCTCCAAAGCAAAAAACACAGCATCAATGGGACCAGATGGTGTCCCAGGCTGCATCCTACATGAACTCCAAGAAGAGCTAAACCCAAACATAAAACTACTGTTCAATCTCAGCCTTACTACAGGATATGTGCCCAAAGAGTGGTGTACAGCAACAGTGGTCCCTCTCCATAAAGTTGGTGCCTCAACAGATCCTGGAAACTATTGCCCCATAAGCCTGACTAGCTTGGTCTGCAAAGCTATGGAAAGGATCATCATGGACCTCATAAATAAAGATATTGGGGACCTACAAACACTGGATCCTACCCAGTTCGGCTTTGTTATGGGCAGATCCTGCCTCTTAAACCTGGTTGATTTCTTTGAAACAGTCACCAAGGCCATTGACGAGGGGAAGGTGGTCCACACAGCCTACCTGGACCTCGCAAAAGCCTTCAATACAATACCCCACTCGGCATTATAGATAAGCTCACCAGCTTAAATATAAACCCCTATGTCACTAGATGGATTGCAAACTGGCTCAAGGACAGAACCCACATGGTTAGAATTGCTGGAGCCATGTCAGACTCCAAACCAGTTACAAGTGGTGTCCCACAAGGCTCAGTCCTGGGACCTCTCTTGTTCGGTATATATTTCTCGGAGGTACAGGCCAACACGGAAGGACTGTGGCTGACCAAGTTCACAGATGACTGCAAACTGGGTGCCATAATCGACTCTCCAGCCGACACAAGCATCCTCCAAAAGGGCCTCATAGAAACAGACAACTGGTGCCAGAGCCATGGCCTCAAGCTAAATGCCAAAAGTGTATAGTCACCCCTTTGGCAAAAACAAAGTGCCCACAAATTACCACATAGGTGGTAATCCATTAAGTACAGAAGTAATTAGGGACCTGGGGACCCAAGTTGATAGCAATCTCTCATTTGACAACCACGTGGCCAAAGTGGTTAGAAAAACATTTTATATAGCCCACCTAATCATGAAGGGATTCACATCTAGATCAGCGGAGGTCATCATGCCTCTTTACTCATCCCTCATCAGGCCCATAATTGAGTACAATGCCCCTTTTGGGATGTACCTTACCAGACATCTGCAGCAACTGGAAAGACCCCAAAAGTACCTCACCAAGAGGATCAAAGGGCTCAAACAGATGCCATATGCTGCCCAGTTAAAGAAACTCCAGCTCTACTCAGTGGCATACCGCCTGTTCAGAGGCAATCTGAGCCTGACGTATAAAGCCATGTCCAACCCGGAATTAATGGACATGCTGCACCTCAGAAAATCCAAATCCCATCGAGCTACGCGCTCGAGAGACTTGAACCTCAGCACTGAAATAAATAGGACATGCTGGAGGGACAGATTCATAACCCAGAGGCTCCCTTCACTCTGGAATAAAATCCCAGTCCAGGTTAGGCAGAGTCCCGCATTGACTCTCTTCAAGAGGAATCTTGATGAGTGGATGGGAGATCGTAGGTTTACTCCGGGTATCACTTCTGTGTCACTGTTAGACAGAGGCACAGTATACTAACCTAGAAAAAGGGCATAGCAAAATAAATTTAAAATGGGTGGCGAAAGCCAAACACATTCTGGCTAAGCTTGTAAATGCCCTAGGGCAGATAGCCTAGTATGAACCTATGAACCTATGAACCTGTGAAACTTATATCTTTGGTGATACCAACATCAGCTGGACCACTATTAAATCCGATGCCCCTTCCCACACTATCAACTTATACAATTTCTCCCAACTGGTTCATTCACCATGAAGACCAAATAAAGATGGTACCTCTGGAACCATCATTGACTGGATCCTAGCAATTCATCCAAATCTAATCACCAAAACTGGAATAATACCAGATCCTCTCAGTGATCACTTACCTGCCTTCGCCGACCGGATCCCATCTCCTCTACAAAAACAGCACCATTACATTCAAACCCACAACCTCTCCTCTTTTAATCCCCAAACTTTCTCAGAATGCCTAAAGTGCATTGACTGGTCCCCTTTAAAAACCCTCCCACTAGATGATGCTGTATCCTACTTTAACCACTCATTCCTGGCCCTCCTCAACCAGCAACCCCCCCCCCCCCACACCGAGAACCAAATGTATCAAAACCAATCCCTGCCCATGGTTATCAAAAGAAACTAAACTAGCCATGCAACAAAGGGACAAAAAATGGAAACAGCATCAAAAACATAAAAACCTAAACTCCCTCTTAGAATTTAAGCATCTCTGAAACTCCACAAAAAAAGCTAATAACTAAAGATTGCAAAGCTCACTACTCCAAACTCCAGTCCTTGCACTCAACAAACCCCCAAAAATTCTGGGACTCCATCTCATCAATTCTGCACCCTGGTAATAAAGAAAACCCCTGTCCTAATCCCGCCCTCTCCGACCTTGACACAGCCGCCCAGTTCAACTCATTCTTCATAGACTGCATAGCCAAACTATCCACCTCCTTCCCACCCCCTTCCTCCAACCCCAGCCTCTCCCACCACAACCTATACCCCAATCACCTACCCCCCTCCACACCTTTCTGCCTTACTCTCATTCCCACAAGCACTATAAAAAGGCTCCTCCTCAAACTCAAACCCTGTCGCATTGCACCTGACAATCTTCCACCTATCTTCCTCAAGCTATCTGCAGACAACATCACCTATCCCATCTCTATTCTTATAAATAGATCCATACAAGAATCATACATCCCTTCCATCTGGCACCATGCCTACATAATCCCCCTACACAAAGGTGGCAAGAGTACTGACACCACCAACTTCAGAATTATTGCCATCCTTTCCCCTCTTTCTAAAATTCTAGGGAAAAACCATCCAAGTACAACTAATGACACACCTAACCCAAAACAATCTTCTCTCCCCTACCCAACACGACTTCCACCCTGGCCACTCCAGCATGACTGCCCTTTTTTCCTTTCTGGAAACCATCAACATTGAACGAGACTCAGGCAAATTTGTATCTACGCTATTCCTAGATTTGTCAAATGCCTTTGACACCATCTCCCACACCCTACTCATATCCCAACTTTCCACCCTACATCTCTCTCAATCCGCCATAGCCTGGTTTTCCAGCTACCTGTCCAACTGCCAACAAGCTGTCCAATGGAAAACTTCAACCTCCCCCTTCCTCCCTACACCCACAGGCATCCCTCAAGGTTCTGTTCTTGGCCCTCTACTCCTTAACCTGTTCATTAAAAACTTTCACCACTCCATCCCAGAGTCATCTATCATCCAATATGCAGATGACTTGACTATCATCTGCTCAGCCTTCTCACCTTCTGAGATCCTTGCAAAAACCCAATTAGCCTTCTCCACAACTGAAACCTGGATGCAGTCCAACCACTTAGCTCTAAATGCAAATAAAGCCAAACTAATGATCTTTACCCCTATCAAAAACTCTATTATTGACAAGACTTCATTCATCGTACAGAGCCAGATCAATACCCCCCTTGAAATCGTTCCCACCACCAAGCTTCTCGGCATCATCATTGATGACGAACTAAAATTTGATACCCACATCCACTCCACAATCAAAAAACCCACCAAAAGATAGCTCTCCATCCTCTACAAACACAACCACTTCCTGAGCCCCTCTACCCATCAAACCCTGGCATCCAACTTCCTGCTCCCCTCCCTAATGTATGTTGCCCCTCTGTTCACAAATCTCCACCGTGACTTATGATCCAAACTTGAATCCTGCTACCACAAGATCTGCAAATTTGCAACCAATTCAAAAATCTCATCCCACCACTGCCACTCCCTCCTCACCCTCAGTTGGCTTGAACTCCCCAACTACCTCAGTTACCTACAACTCACCATTGCCCACAAGCTCATCTTTAAACCCACAAACTGCCCATTTCTCACTACATCCTTAAAACCCTATATACCCAATCGCCAACTCAGATCCACAAACCAAAATCTCCATCAGGTCCACAAACCAGCATGACCTCCTGGCCACCTACTGCTGTCCTACTCCTTAGCCAAGCAGTGAACCCCCCCCCCCACCTTCACAACCTTCTAAACCATACCAATTTCAAATCCAAGCCATTCTCTCATCTATCAGTCAAATGTGAATGCCCATGTCATGCTCCATCATAACCCCTCTCCACCCCATCTCTTTCTACCCTGCACTGAAATCATTACCATTTACCAATTCTATTGCTTCATCTCAACCTAAAACAATCTTGCCGTACCAGGGACTGATTTTCTCTCTGCTATCTAATCTACTATACTTTCCATAATCCAATTTTGTTGTACTCTCTCCATGCAAAATGGTCCACCTAACCTGTAAAGGGCTAGTAGCTACTTGTTTAATGCTTACTTACAAAGAGCTTATTTGACAAAAATGTCTTTTTCTGCAAATGTTCAGTTTACTCAACCTCCAAAAGGGCTAGTAACCTTCTGTTTAAATGTTAACTCACTAAAAGCTTATTACATAATGTATTATATTTCTGTAAATGTTTTAATTGTTCTGTACAAATCCCTGTTATCTTTTTTGTAACATGTAATATGTAACTTGCAATATTTGGAGCTTTTCTCCCCAGGCCTCCACTGAAAACGTGCTCTTTATGGCCCAGTGGACTTCCCTGGTCATAAAACTTAAATAAATAAAATAAAAATAAATAAATTTGATTTTATACAAGCTTAATGTAAATTATATGTGCCATTCATAATTAAGGGGTCAAATTACAGTATCAGTTTTAAGTTAGCCAGCTTATACCTAAGTATAGCATTACACAGATTTATACATAAATAACTTGACATAAGTACATTTTGGTTATTCTCCTTTTTGTATTTATTTACAGATAAACTGTTTTTGAGTTCTCACATTGTTTTTCCAAGTAAAAGATTTTCACTGATATAGGCATGGTATTTGGCAATACCAGTTTTAGAATAATCTAAATTAAACATTAGGTAAAAGTAAGATATCCCCAGGAATTTGTTAAAGGTCCTTGCACAATCTGTATGACTCATGCTAGAAAGGCTCTTCCAATGCAGCATGTCCATTTGTGGTTCAGAAACATGCTAGCTGCAATCAGGTAAGACTTCATTATTGGCTAATTTACATGTGTCTTGAATCATACTTACTACCACAATGTGCAGACCATGGTTGCTCTACATATCACATTAGTAAACTGCTGCTCGTGTAGGCAGAGGCATCCTCTGCCACTCTGTTACATACACAAGAGCACAAACAAGAACACACAAACCACAGTCCCTGTAACTTTTCCTACCCTAGCTACCCTTCCATGGCACCCCCTATAATATTTTAATGCCAATATGGCATGTATGTATTAGGCCCTTGTGGTCTAGTGTATCCCCCCAACCTCTGATCCCCTTATGATGTTTGGATTGTTATGGCACTACCCCCTGTTGTCCAGTGGCTGCCCCACCCCCAAGCCCATTGTAGCAATGGTGCCATCATAGCACTTAAAGTATTCCCTGGTGGTTTAGTAGCTCCCCTCCAGACTGATGTTTGATGCCATTACGGCACTTTGGAATGTGTCTGGTGGTTTTCCCAATCCTTGTTATGCTGTTCTATGTTTTAGGGAAATGTATGGAGTATTTCCTGGTCTCTAGTTTATCCCCCCTCCAGTCCCCTTAGTAATTTTGGTGCCATTATGACACTTTAGAGTTTGTAAGCCTCTCCAAGAGCCAGATTATGCTCATATGGGGTTCTAGGCAGGGAACTGGACCAGCCCCTCCAAAGCCATTATCTTGTTCTATTACTTGTCTTTCTCTCCCAAACCAGTTAGCACAAACACTACTCAAAACTGTCAGCATACATACTATTTTCTTCTTTACTTTTGAAATGAAGGCAGATATACGGATTTAATTTAAATATCCTTTGTTGACAAGGCCACTGGTGATATTTATACTACTGAGGAACTTTCCCCATCTCTTTTTGATAGCTCAAGTGGATGTAAGAGCTCTCACGGTGTGTACCATTAACACAGACAGATGGGGCCTCTGTTTAACATCTATTCCACAGGACTACAAACTCAGGAGTGCAACACCACCCCTCCCCCCTAAAATGAACTTCAGTATCAACAAATCTACATGTGTGGTGTGGGATTAGAACTCATACTCTTCTGCACTAAAGGCAAACATGCTACCTGCTATGCTACTAACACTGCTTCCAAATTCTATAGCAAAAACACTGATGGACATTTGTTAAACAAAACAGTTGCACATTGAAAACAGACTTAGCATGAGCAACATTAAACTTCTCTTCCTTCGAAGCTCACATTCCTTGAAAATGCACTGAAACTCACATTCCTTAAAAATTCAACTCACATTTCTTGAAAATGCACTGAAACTCACATTCCTTGAAAATGTGCCCCAGTAGATTTTTTCCATTATGCAGTGAAACAAAATGCATGAACCAATAAAAGACAAAATAACCCATTTCAGCACATATTTCAATCAATTAAACAGTCTGGTAGTTGGTGTGGAAGATTTTTTTCCCAAACACGTTATTAAAGTATCACTTGTGACATAGGCAAATTTGCATTTATATAAAAGAAATCAAACTATATTAATATAACAAACATTATACTTCACATATATTCACATATATATATATCATATAACCTAAGCAATATTACATAAATTATTCAATTCCTGCCTTTTTTAAACAAGAAACATCTTTATTAAACCATCACTTATATAGGCAATCATACATTTATCTAAATGAAAACAAACCACACTGACACAAACCTAGTTGCAAGCATTTTATATCACAAACCATATGACACACTCCCAGTTGCAAGCATTAAACATCACTTACAATATACCCAATCTTTCTCACTCAAACATTACATTGCTCATTTAAATCCTGCCGCTTTTTAGACCTCATTCCTCCATTATATGTATTGTTCCCATAATTCCCAATTTTTTCCTATGTAGTTTGCTCCTACCCTTTTCTAAAAATCTCAATCCCAATTGTTTTATCTTTGTTTCTATATTTGCTACTTTCAGTATAGTTATTTTAGATTTTGATTTCCATTTTCTAGTAATTGCTTTTTTGGCAGCCACCATTACTAGACATAGCAAAGCCTTACCATGTCTAGGCAATTCCGATTCTGTATCATAGCTCAGAAAACTCATCTCCCTCGTCAGACCAATCTGCCCACCCACCATCTTTGACCATGCATCCCACGTAGTTGTTGTGGAAGATTAAGGCTTTTGTTTCCTGTAGCCAAGGTACAAGGTTTGAGCCTGAGCAAGCTAATCAACCAACCTGCCATTTCTAACTATGGTATTTTACACACACACACACACACACACAGACACACACACACACACACACACACACACACACACACACACACACACACACACACACACACATAATACTTAGAATGCATGTCACAAGCAGATGTTGGTCTAATATACGTTTGGCAGCAGCAGAAGCCCCATCTGTCTTCAATTCCGATGGTCATAGCATGGGGACATATGATGCACACAGCAGTCATTTTGAAAGCCCTATTTGCAGGGAAATCATTAGCAGTCATGCCCCATCTATTCAACTCTCACATTTTCCATTCTCTGGTTTCAACATGCATCATGCAGGACTTATGATGCATGCACAGAGAGTGTGCCCTTAAAGAAAAAACATACATGAACATAAAAAAATTTATATTTTTTTATTTAACAATTAAATCTGATGCAGTCTCCAGCAGGCCCTAGGCAACTGTCTAGGTCACCTAGTGCTGGATCCAGCACTGATCCCCACCCCTAATCCCCTTAGTAATGTTAGTGACAGTACAGTGTTTTAAATTTTAATCTCAAGAGTCTTGGGGTTCCCCACACCCCATGATCCCCATGTTGATATTGGTGCTGTTATGACACTTTTAAAGTAAGCCATGATATCTAGTAATCCCCTTACCCATATTTATGTTCTGTAGTTGAGCACAGCCTTTTGGATGTGCTTGCTACTGTGACATGGTGGGGATGGTCATGCTGAGCTGTGCAGCTGGGAGCTCTCTTGAATTGCTCGGCCATGTAGATGCCTTCCTGGGGGAGGGGGTCTGGCAAAGACTACATGGCTACTTAGCATATGCCTTACTCCTGGAATGCCCCAATAGTATTCAACATGGCCACAGGCCCAGCCCTTTACAGTCCTGAATGTCTTCGTGTTGGGGCGGGACCATGCTGAACCATGTAAGAGTGCTTGCAGATTAGCAAAAGGGTACTTACTTTTGAAATGAAGGAAGAGATATGGATTTAATGTAAAACTTTTCATTTAAATATCCTTTGTTGACCATGTGCACATCTCTGTACCTCATGAATGCAACCCAACTTTTGAATGATATAAAGGACATTGTTTCCTTCTTTATTCCATGTTGAGTAAATGTTCTCTCTCATTCTAAAGGTATAGTTTCAGTCAATCTGAATTTACAGAGTTTAAGCTTTTTATGTATAATTTTATGTTTCTTCTTTAGTTCTCATTCCAATTCAGTAGTGAAAAACCATTGTGGACCTTTTGATCAGTAATGTTGCAATTTTGTCATATCCCACATATATTAAGTTGCGTGTTGGCTATTTCTGGATATATGGTTATAATGTGGTGACATACTTTATACAAGCTAGGTTTTGTTCAGACAACAATAGTTAAGGTTATCCAAAATACTCATGTGGATTGATCAAATCTTTTATTTTTCTATATTTTATGTTTTTAGTATCACAATTTATATGACTAGGCTTGTTAATAATCCAGCGTCATTAAATGTTATGTTATATCTTCAGTTTAAAATGTGTATTTATGTTACCAAATTAATATCATTGCAAAACTATATGAATGCTAAATACATTTTCCTTTGTATTATCATAAATTCTTCCAGAATTTATATTAGGTAAATCTTAAGAAATATTACAGCAGTCATTTTATATGAATAAGACAGAAGAACATTTTGTGATCATCATTAGTGGTAATCATTAATGGCCTGTAAAATATTTACGATTTCAAATAGTGAATTACAAATAGAGAGTTACATTCTAATTAACTAAGCGTAAAATTCTTTTATTAATGGTTTATGACTAATGTTGTTAACCACTAGATATTATTAAAACATAAATCAAAAAGAGCGCTCAAGCTGGATCCCCTTTAGAAACCCAAAATCCCACTTACCTGAAATCCAAAAGACAGAGACAAAAAACCTGACATCCAGGAAGACCGACCGCCTGGAACACCAACAAAACACGAACGATAAATAACCAATCACCCAACATACAAATACCGAAGCACACCAACACCCACCCATGTGGGAGTCTTTGCCCCCCACACCCCTCTATATGGGGGTGGTGCCCCCACACACACACACCCCTAACTAAATATACCAACTCCGACATCACACTACAGTGGAGGTAAGGGCGAAAGATCAGCATGCTGACCACGTGGTTACTTACTGTTAGTGATTTGTAGGTGTTGATGGTCAGTCTTCCTGGATGTCAGGATTTTTGTCTCGGTCTTTTGGGTTTTGGGTGAGATTTCAGGTTTCTAAAGGGGACCCCTCAATCTAATAGCAAAGTATTACACCATTGTGCAGTATTTTTCTATCTTTTGCATATAGTTATGTAAAATGAAATTGGTTGCAATATGCACAGCAAATTTAAACATCAGAATCATATTTTAATAATAAACTTGAAATTTTCAATATTCTAAGACTATGGGTGGTATTCATAATCATTAAGTGAACATGTAAAGGCTATCTGCACTGTTCCTATACTTCGGCCCCAAAGGTGTGCTTTATAGAGGTTATTTGTACTAAAGTGCAATGGCCATGAATGAATTTAAGCAAATGAAGTAATAATGCCATGTAAATGAGACAAGAAGCATATTCACTTGTGGTAATAAGGTCTTCTCCTGCCTGTTTTGACTGATAGCCATAATTTGATGTGTTTCCATGCCACTTGCAGATTCATTATGAAAGGCTGCATCATAACTTTTCTATCTGCTTTGCAATCCATGAAGATATTTTCCCTTGCTGCTAGCCTTGCTATTTCCTGGTGAGAGCTGCTTGTCTTGGCCAAGCCAAAACCACAAGTGCTCGCTGACCAAGAAATTAGAGATACAGACAAAGAATTACTCACTATACTTTTGATAATCAGGAGATAATTGACAGGTTCATAGTGGACATGGATATTGTGAAGGTCTTAGTGAGTATGTATGACCCCCACAGAGGCACTAGAGGAATATGTGGCCTTCCTATCCCTGTGAATACTAAGGTATGTATTGGCCTCACTATACTTGGCATGGGACCTTCCAGAGACAGACCGGGGTCAAACTGGGTATTTCACAATCTTCTGTCTTGAGGATACTTCAGCAGTTCCTGGATGTAGTCTTGGCACACATGGATCAGCGCATCTATTTCCCATTCATCATCATAGGAGAATGGCACACAAAAAGAAAACAAAATCAAAGTTATGTAAATAGTTTGCAACTAAAATACACCATTTCATTTAAAATATATTCATACAGTACAGTAATACAAAATGCATCTAAGATGCTAGGCGTACTATACTAGTCTGCCTTCTGACACAAAATGTGAAATCATTACTATATTCAGTAAGACAAAAATCAAATTATGCGGCATTGTTTCTCTGTACAACAGAAGACATGCTGCCAGGGAATCAGATGTAAAAGTTTGCTTGGCTATGAAAAATCTTTACAGCTTTCAGCACTAAACTAAAGTTACAAAAGACAAGAATAAATGTCAGGTACATTCTTTAAATATAAATAATGACATAAGATACAGCAAACAGCTAAGTATTAATCAGTATGAGATAAAAAATGAAACACAAGATAAAAAAAATCCATCTTCATGGATTGCAAAGCAGATAGAAAAGTTATGATGCAGCCTTTCATAATGAATCTGCAAGTGGCATGGAAACACATCAAATTATGGCTATCAGTCAAAACAGGCAGGAGAAGACCTTATTACCACAAGTGAATATGCTTCTTGTCTCATTTACATGGAGGAAATTAAAGGTAACTATAAATGTGCACGGTTACACAGAGTAGTAATGTTGATTCAGAGCAAGAGGTTCTCAGGTTCATTTCTTAGTTGGGGTGCCTTCTGTGCAGGGTCTGCATGTCCTCTTTGTGTTCATGTGAGATTTCTCAGTGTTTTCTGGTTTCCTTTCTCATCCAAAATATGAAGTAGGTAGATTGACAACTCTAAATAGTCCATAAGTATGTGTATAATGTGTGTGTGTGTGTGTGTGTGTGTGTGTGTGTGTGTGTGTGTGTGTGTGTGTGTGTGTGTGTGTGTGTGTGTGCGTGCATGTGTGCGTGCATGCATGTGTGTGCTTAGTATGTAGGAAAGGCTTGGCAATTTCTTTGCTTAAAATGTAGTCCAAAAGTGAGGAGTGCACCAGGCTGCAAATAAATCTCACCAAATCTTCCACAGACTGTCCTTTATTAAGACAAACAGGTATAAAAATAGACAGGTCAGACCTTTAAAAATGTATGAATAATGCATCCCTTTATATACCATAGTACATTGCACCTTAATTGATTAAAGACCACAGGGTGTAATTAATGTAGTTAATGATGCTTACAAATTCAAACAAGTCTGAGTGTAAATATCTTACTAAATTCTACAAAGCTTATGAAAGCACATACAATAGGCTTGTGAAAACACACATAAATAGACTCATGAATTAAAAACACATATGTTAAAACATATATTAAAACATATATTAAAAACATGTATATTGAATACATAATATAAATGTGTAGAATTCAGTGGTTCAAGGGTCTACTGGCTAGAAAGGGTTTGAGGGATATCTTATCATTGAGCCCATAAAATGGGCTTGTAGCCTAAGAATCCATTTGTTCTCTATCCCTTCTGTGTGGCTTTTAATGTTACCTAGCCTATTAGTTCTTGTTAAAGTCTCAAGGACCATGAATTTAAAACAATGTGAAGATCCTTTATCTAAAACATGTCTTGCTAGGGCATTTGTTGTATTCTGTTTATCAATTGCATAGATGTGTTCTCTTATTCGCTCACGTAATGTCCTATTGGTTTTACCAACATAAAAAAGTGTACATTGTTGGCATTGAGCGAGATATATAACATCTCTAGTTTTACAACATGCATATCCCTTGAACGAATATTCACGTCCTGTGTGTGGATGTATGAATTTATCAGTTGCAACTATATATTTGCATTGCTTACAAGTTAAACATGCAAAGGTTCCTGTCTTATGTGGAAAAGTGTTGACCTTATTAAGATTTTCATAACATAGTCTCCTATCTAGGGACTTCATGTTTCTATAAGATATTGTTGGTCTAGTATCAACTAAATCTTTTATTTTCTCATCCATCAAGAGTAATTTCCAATTGTCTCCTATAACCTGCCTTACTTGATTATTGATATTGGTATAAGGAATAATCAGTCTGTTTACTGCTGGGGGATTGGTTTTTATGTTCAACCCATCATTATCATCTAATCTCCTTAAAAACGGAGTGCCCTTACCTACTCTGTGAATATCCCCATGAATTAGTGCTTCATGTACTTCTGTCTCTTTATAGCCCCTTTCTAAAAAATTCTTTTTAAGTATAGTCTTCTGTTTATTAAAGGTAGACTCTTGAGTGGTTAATCTAGAGGCCCGTAACATTTGATTCTTGGGAATATTTTTGTGTATATGTTTGGGATGCATGCTGCTGCGGTGCAGTAAGTTGTTTTTCCAACATGTCTTCCTAAATAACTCTGTGTCTATACCATTGGTTCCTTTAGTTAACTTTGTACTCTTTTTTATGTTGGTAAAACCAATAGGACATTACGTGAGCGAATAAGAGAACACATCTATGCAATTGATAAACAGAATACAACAAATGCCCTAGCAAGACATGTTTTAGATAAAGGATCTTCACATTGTTTTAAATTCATGGTCCTTGAGACTTTAACAAGAACTAATAGGCTAGGTAACATTAAAAGCCACACAGAAGGGATAGAGAACAAATGGATTCTTAGGCTACAAGCCCATTTTTATGGGCTCAATGATAAGATATCCCTCAAACCCTTTCTAGCCAGTAGACCCTTGAACCACTGAATTCTACACATTTATATTATGTATTCAATATACATGTTTTTAATATATGTTTTAATATATGTTTTAACATATGTGTTTTTAATTCATGAGTCTATTTATGTGTGTTTTCACAAGCCTATTGTATGTGCTTTCATAAGCTTTGTAGAATTTAGTAAGATATTTACACTCAGACTTGTTTGAATTTGTAAGCATCATTAACTACATTAATTACACCTTGTGGTCTTTAATCAATTAAGGTGCAATGTACTATGGTATATAAAGGGATGCATTATTCATACATTTTTAAAGGTCTGAAGAAGCGTTACCGCTTACCTGTCTATTTTTATACCTGTTTGTCTTAATAAAGGACAGTCTGTGGAAGATTTGGTGAGATTTATTTGCAGCCTGGTGCACTCCTCACTTTTGGACTACATTTTGACATTTTTCGTTTTGAGGGTGCTTTGCTTGTCAGGTAACTTTGTTTTTACCTAATTTCTTTGCTTAGTAAACCCTGCATAATAGCAGTTGATCATGGGGTCACTATAAGTGTCATATGTTACTTGACAGAATTAGAAGGACAGAAATATAGTAAAACTAGGTACTAGTCATACAAAACTTCAAAAATAAGAATGACCAAGGAGCATCTAATATTTGTTAATTTAAGTCATTGATTTCCATATTTATTACCAGATAAGAGGTGTAGATATTATAACATAATAATCTTGCAGTTCATACAGTGGTTAAGGCTGTCAGTTATAGTTACTGCTGCACAGGGCTTCATACCTTCAGCTCTCATTTGCCTGCTGTGTGACCTTGAACAAGTAAGTTAACCAGACATTGCTCCTGGGTCTCCCCTGAAAAGGGACAGTGTGTCAGGTGGGCCTACCTGGTTAACAAATTGGTATTATTATTATTATTATTATTATTATTATTATTATTAATATTATACGAGTAATTTGAAAATTCTAATCAGACTATGCATGCAGAAGTAGGGAATTTTCATGAAACTCCACACTGGCATTGAATTTGGTGTGGAGGTAGTCTTTCAGTTAAGTTTAAATGCACCATTATTATCATCATCATTATCAACACCACCTTTTTCCCATTTTATACATGAGGTTGAGGTGTGTTGTCAACTATCTGCCTTATCTCTCACTTCAGTTCATAGGTTCATAGGTTGGTACTAGGCTATCGGCCCTAGGGCGTATACAAGCCTTGCCATAACAATTACCTGGCTATTTCTTCCCACTGTATTTACTTCCCTGGACTCCTGTCTAGCAGGGTGACTGACATGATCCCCGTGGTGAATTTCCTATCTCCCATCCAATCGTCAAGGTTCCTTTTGAAGAGGGCCAAAGTGGCGCTCTGCTTGACATGTATGGGCAGTCTGTTCCAGAGTCTGGGGAGTCTCTGGGTCTGGAACCTATCCCTCCAGCATGTTTTGTTCATTGTGATGACAAGGTTTAGATCCCTGGGGATTTCTAAAATGGTGGACGGCCAGTGAGCACTCTAGCTGTGCAGCTCCCTTAACTTTCAACAATGTCTAACCTTTTGCCTGCACATCCTGAGGAAAAATAGCAAATTTCCAACAGAAAAAAAGGCAACAAGCAAGTTACTAAAATATTTCAGCTGTATTGGATGACCTTTTTTGCAGGAAAAATATTTCTCACTGCAGATTCCTGAACCGCATGGTGGGGACACTTCAAGATAAGCAGGCCTGAGTGAAAAAGAGAAGAAAAAGATGTCTTGTTTTAATATAAAATTGTAGGAATAAATCAACCTTTTGCAACTTTATCTAGCTGAACATATTTTATCTGAAAAATAGTTAAATCAACGTTGGAAATGGAAAATTTACCAGAGCATATGGATGCAGTAACTACCAAATCTAAACTATCAAATATAGTTACACCAGAAAAAGGTACTGCGTCAAAAAGGCTAAAAACAAATAAAGCTCAGCCAGAAATGACTAAACCTGCCCATAGATCAAAGCAAGAACAAGCATTAACATTGGAAGACCTCAAAATGGCATTACAACCACTGCAACAAGAAATCCAAGGATTTGCACACAAACTAAGTACTTTCAGCTCAAGCATGGATCAAATTATGCTCAGATTAGAACAAAATGATGCAAAAATCATGGACAATGAACTAAAAATACAAGAGATGCAGAAATCAATATAGGCTAGTGCAAAAAGTATTATAGAATTGCAACAGAAAGTTCTGGACATAGAAGCAAGAAACAGATGAAATAATCTCATTATCAGGGGAAAACCAGAATCAGTTGAAACCACTCAAATAAACAAAGTTACAAAAGAAATACTAAGCACAGTACTGCAGGATAAAGAGCTGTTGGAGGACATAACAATTGAAAGAGCTCACAGATTCATAAGACGCTCAAAAAACATGGACTTCCCAAGACAAATATATGTCAGGATCCTTAATTCAGCTCATGTAGAATCAATATTATCTGCATATAAAAGAAAGAAAGCAATCACATGGAGAGGACACAAAATCACAATAAGCCAAAATCTTCCTCTTGAAATAAAGCAAAATCGTCAGAAACTTAATAAATACTGTACTTACCTTATTGAAAAAAACATCTGCTTTCGGATGAAATATCCTGCTATACTAGTATTTCACCATAAAAATGAAAAAATATCAATAGATACACCAGAAGAAGCAAAAGCCATATTTCTCCATCTCTACAATGTGAATCTAGCGTGAAAAAAGACAATCCACCTTTGCTGAAACATTTGAATGATATAATCTTCTGTTTCAGGCTGAATCCTGCATATTTCAACTTTTTCTTGAGGTAAATACTTAAGTATGTTTATTTTTCTACTTTGCTGAGTAGGCTGAGAGGTCTGTTAGCATGGTGATGTCCCATTACCCACAATTCCATGCAGCTACAATGTGTTTGCAATAACCTTTCACCTTTCAACTCATTTCATCATCTATATGACCTAGGAGCCCCAGTGCATTACTGGGAATGGATCTAATGTAAACAAGACATTACAACACTGAAAAAGGACATTAGACTATTTGCCAAGCATACTGACAGAATATGTGCAGCAGAATGTAAGCAGATAGACTGATGTTTAGTTACTTTCTTTGCTAGAGAATGTTGAAGTTAATGCAGTTATTTTAAAGGGGCAATGTAGAATATTATTTCAAATAATGTGCTTGAACTTTTTAAACTGATGATTAGGTAGAATATAACATATTTTTTTCTCTTAACCTTAATTATAAGGTGAAACCTTCCTATACTCGTGTTTATACAAAGCTGTGAGATATACATAAAGAAAAGACTGAAAATTATTATATTAGATAGCAGCTGCATACTCATATATGCTGTGGCAAAATTACATTTATGATGATATGATGTTGGTCTTGTACCAAAAACAAATATAATTTATTTGATGAACGCCTTAAGGTAAAATATGTAATATGAATGTGTACTTGTTTTATTATTTTTTTTCTCTAGGAAAAATTAACAGAGTTTACATGATATTGTAGAATTTATTTATACAGTTGAGGCATCTTTAATTGTTTTTTTTATCTTTCTAAGCAAAATGCATGTGTGTATATATATATAAAATAAAACTAAACGTTAGATATTTGTAATACACATGTATTGAAGGTGAAAGATAGATGCAATATTATATTGTTGTTAGAGTGGCAGCAGTACTGTTTAATAATGCCAATCTAGTATTTTTTTTTCTCTTCTCTTTTGGTGTTCATAGATCTAGCTCATATGAATACACTGCATTGTATTTTTTCTCTTTTCTTTAGTTTGTTTGTATTAGTCAGGCATTTGCATGTAATTATAAATGCACCTTATAACTTGGTATAGCTTAAAAACAAAATGACATAGGGATGTTTTATTATTATTTTTTATATATATATTTTTGGGGGGGGGGCTTTCAGGGCTTGTATGGAAGAATTAAGGACCTTATTTAGAGTTTTAGTATATTCCTGTGGTTTGGTTATAAGACTATCCAAAATATTTTGATTACATTTACTAATATAATAGATAGGTTTAAAATGGTAAGATATTTAAAATTGATTCTGAATATGGGTACAGGGAGGCTGTTATGAAGAATTGATGCATATGGTTGTGTTTGTTTGGAAAATAGTAGGTAATTTTGACATCCCTCTGCTCTATAAGACTTACACACAGACTCAGTCACAAAAATCCTTTGATTTTAGAAGTTTTGTTTATCTAACATTACAGAGGGATGGGTGGTTAGGCACACAAAGGGGGGGGGGTAGGAGAATAGAAGTTACTATGTGGAAAATACTAACTAACACTAATATACAACAGTATATATTTTTATTATCACATTGCTTATTGTGCTTTATTAACACTAATCAAGAAATATTTTTACACTTTTTTAGAAATGATATCTTTAGATTCATGGAAAGTTAAGGGAATTTCAGACAAAAGTAAACAGAATCTAGTCATGCATATTATATATCAAAGTAAAACAATGATAACCTTTCTTCAAGAAACTCATCTGATCTCACAACTCTGGGACAGGGAGAGAAAAAGTAAATGGGTCAAGCATATAATAGCTACTAGACACAATTCTACTTCCAGAGGAGTTACTATCATTATAAACAAAGCCTGTCAGGGGGAAATTGTTTCCATGAAGACTGACTTGAATGGTAGATGGGCTATGTTTACCTCAAATTTCCATAGCATAAATAAACCTTTACTTTTCCTAAATATATATATATATATATATATAGAGAGAGAGAGAGTCCCTGCTCTAACCAACAAACGTTTATTTATGAAACCTTTAAATTACTTATTGAATTTCCTAATCATTTATATATTCGGGGGAGATTGGAATGCAGTAATGGAACCTGACAAAGATAGATCCAATAAAGAAACCAAGCAACCGCATATCATAAATATAGCTCTTAGTGAATTACAAAATACTTTTGAGCTATTTGATCCATATGAGAATTTCCAACATGACAAAACAATATCCAGATATACCTTCTTTTCTACGTCTCATAAATCTTGGTCTAGAATAGACGCCTTCCTAATCTCTCAGTTCTTTCGGTCGTATAAGCTAAAATACAGCATTTCACCTAGATCTATCTCGGATCATTCTAAAATTAATATATTCATATACCTGCTAAATTTCAGCCAAAACATATCTTATTTTAATAAGTGGACTTTAAACCCAAAAATTATTCAGAAACAAGAAGTAGCTAAAGAGATAAACAATATACTCACTCAATTAGATGAAGAAATCATAATTACTCCAATACCTTATGATAAGCAATGGGAAGCTGCAAAAGCACATTAGAATCACAAATTGCATCAGCAGAACTACAATTACAACAAAAATATTCAAAAGAATTAGAGGAAAAATGTATGGAATGGCAAAAACAACTACATAAGCATTACTTAGAAAATTTTACTTTTTTAGAAAGCAGGTTTTTATATCAATACTCAGAATGGGCTCAAACACCCTCAAGATTTCTAGCCAGGCTAATAAATATTAAGAGTGGCCCACCAAAAATTAAAGAATTACATTATGAAGGACATAAATTTCAGGAAAACCAAGACATATTAAATGTATTTGAGAACATATATAAAAGGCTGTACAACATGCACTTACCACCCTCAAATGACAAATGTAATGAGTCCATTCAAAATTTAAAATTTCCACAAGTTACACAAGAACAACAAAAACTTTTAGGGACACCACTACACCTAACAGAGATAAAAGAAGCAATAAAAAATCTCAAGCCAGGTAAATCTCCAGGACCTGATGGATTTACCTCTGAATTTTATAAAATATTCTCAGAACTGGTCTCTAAAATCCTGCTTAAAGTATATAACTATATAATACAACATGAGATAACAGACTTATATATAAATAATTCTAAGACCATCCTTCTACTTAAACCGAATTCTGTCCCAACGGATCCCACTAATTATAGACCAATAGCCCTCATAAATACTGACTTTAAAATCTTTGCTCAAATTCTAGCCAACAGGTTGAAGAATATACTTCCCTCTATTATATCGCATAATCAGTTAGGTTTTATGGTACATAGGCAAACAAGTGATAATACTCTGTTACTAGACACAGCTATCAGATTGCTAAAAACAGGTAAACATCCCAAATACGTTATTGTCGCAGATGCTAGTAAAGCTTTTGACAGAGTAAATTTAAACTTTTTATTTAATATTATGCCTTTATTTGGTTTTCCTAAAGAATTTATTAATAAAGTTAAGGTTTTATATCAGATGGCCTCAACTTCCATTCAGATTAACAATAATAAAACAAAACCTATCCCAATTTCAAATGGCATGAGACAAGGGTGTCCACTTTCTCCTTACCTCTTTAATTTATACCTAGAACCCCTACTTCTTTATATATCACAGAAATCTTTTCTACACATTCCAAAAGTATTAAATACTAATGTTATATATCCGGCATGTGCTGACGACTTAAATATATACTTACAACTTCCCACAACAGATCTTCCTAAAATACTGACAGTCATTGAAAAGTTCTCAGAGATTTCAAATTACAAACTAAATCCAAACAAATCCCAACTTTTCCCATTAAATCCCATAGGACATATGCATTTTTACTTCCCGGAGAGCAAAATAAAGATAACTTATCAACTAAAATACTTGGGGGGAATATATACTCCCAATTTTAGTGAAATTATCAAAACTAACTTAACCCATACATGGAATACTATTGAAAATGATATGAACAGATGGAAAAATATCAATATGCCTTTGTTATCAAAAAGCAGTATCGTTAAGATGAACATGCTACCAAGAATTCTTTTCCAAATGAACGCTACCTTCACAATTATACTTCAAAATTTTTTTATAGACATGGAAAGAAGTATATCCAGATTTATTTGGTATCCTAAATCTACTAGAATCAAATATGAAAAGCTTATACTTCCTAAATCTAAAGGTGGGTTAGGGTTACCTAATTTTAAATTATACTACAGTATTATCCAGGCATATAGACTATGTCAAATCTTAAATTATGAATAAAACACAAAAGTATGGTTCCCTTATGGTCTAGAATTTGGTATGAACAAGTTAAGACACTTGGGTGCAATTCTAGGGCTCTCCTATTCTTAAACTTAGACCAAAACTCTGTTTATGTTAAGAATTTATATCCACTTATTAAAAAATGGTTTTAACTACTCAAAAGCTCTTTTCATCTGTACAATTATTAAATGCCCTCCTTCTACTGCAACCTATACACCTTAATCCTAATTTACTACTAAATAATAAATTGATAAACTTGCAAGAGTATTCCTTAATAAGAGATATTACAGTATGGGAAATTTATAAATGGAAGGAATGTGATATTACACAATTACAAGAGCAATTAAATCTCCCAAAGAAATACGTAATTATTATGAACTCACTCAAATACCTTGTAAACACTAAATTTCATACTGAAAATTTTGATAAACAAGATACTAGTTTGTCCCAGTTAAGTCTAAAAAGTCTAACTACCAAGGGGAAAACAATCTCTAGAGTCTATAAACTTATAAATGATATGAAACATCAGAATTGTACTTTATTCTCCTCATACTAGCAGAAGAAAACCCCACAAATTACTGAACAAAATTAAAAAAGATGCCATCGAAAACACTCTCAAATTCAGCTTGTTCAAAAAGTTATTCTACTCCCAACTTATGATTAACAATAATGCATACTTTACCCCTCAAAAAATAGCAAATTTAATAACAAATACTCGCCTGAATGTCCTCACTGCAAGAAACAACCAGCAGACATTCTACATGTTATATGGGAATGTAATAAAGTTCATAACTTATGGTGTTCACTAAGGGCAAGACTAGAGAAACTGGGCTACCAAAAAAGTACTTTATCCTGGGAAACAGTTATACTGCAAGTAAATATGAATAATCTTCCCAGAGTCTTACAGCATGTCCTCACCACCATATGTTCTCTAGTCAAATTCTATATTACAAAGAATTGGACTATTGCAATTCCACTCACATGGGAAGGTTTTAGAAATGTAGCAATCAAATACATTACCTCCCACAAGCTACTATATGTTACTAAGAAACATAAATATTACCAAGAGCATTGGGAATACTTATTAGATTTCATTCTCAAGAGGTAAAATATTAAATCTAAAAGTGAAATATGCAATATATGTAAGACAATCAATAAGGATATACTTAGAACCTTTTTAACGTTGTCATTTTATAAATATTTGCGTAGATAAGTTGATTAAAAAACCACATACCCTATATAAAGAAGTTTTAGTTTTGACTTTCCCTATTATATGTAATAAACAACTAATGGTACTGTTTTATTCTTCTTATCACTGCAGAATATGTGGTTAGTACAAAAACTGGATTTTTTAAGTGACTTCTTTGTATATATTGTATATAGAATGTTATGTTTTGTTGTATGTTGTGTGTGTATCTTATTGTATAATGTCTTATATGTTGTAACCTAAAAAATTGCAATAAAGAAAATTTTGAAAAAAAATGGTTTAGATCCCTGGAGCGTGTGTCTCTGAGGGATTGGGATTTCTTTACGTGTAGCATGTCCAACAGCTCTGGGTTTTACATGGCCTTGTATGTTAAGCAGAGATCGCCTCTGAGTAGATGATATGCGACAGAGCATAGGTGGAGTTTTTTCAGATGGTCAGCATAGGGCATCTGCTTTAGGCCTGTGATTCTTTTAGTGAGGTATTTCTGCGGCCTTTCCAGTTGTTGCAGATGCCTTGAGAGGTACATACCAAACAGGGCATTGTATTCTATAATGGATCTAATGAGGGATGAGTACAGTGGGACAATGATCTCCTTTTTTCTGGATGAAAAGCCCTTAGTGATGAGGTGTGCCACATAGAAGGAGTTCCTGAGTGTTGTGGCGATGTGGTTATCTCTTTTAGCAGTAGTGCTAATCTCTTGCCTTCTTCGATAGTCATGCCTGACTGTCACAGGTCTCTCACACAGTCTATCCATTTCTTTGATGGATCCGCTCATTACACTTTGCCTTCTTCCAGTCTATACCAAATCTTCTTCGCCACATTGTCTTCCGCATTCCTAAATATGTGCTTGAATCACCATAATCTGTTCTCTTTGGCCTGCAAATGGAGCTACTTGGGCTTCTGCTCCGAAGTTGTCATTTCTTCCTCTTTCCAAATGTGTGCATCCTGCCACCCATCACAGGCACTTTATCTCCATCACCTGTAGCTTCCTCAACTGATCTGACTTCACTGTCCAAGTTTATGTTTAAAATTTTATTTACAGCTATATATATAATTATTTATATATAAACATGTATACATACATATGTACACCAGTGACCTAACTTTACAAATAAATTACTTTAACATTTAATTTTGTTTCCATCTCACCACTGTACTCTGCATCCACAAATGTGATAAACATTACTACCTCTCACCTACTCACTCAGTGCCCCCTCACAAGGAGCAGGAGAATTGCCCTTGTCTCCTGCTCAAATCTGTCCCTGTCTGTATAAGTATCATCTCAGGCCATAAGCCAAGTGGGACTAAACTGGTCAGCAAAAGGTAATTACATAAATTATTTGAGTGGCATAACCAGTAATAAGTCCAGGCCAAGCCTCGTCTTCAGACATGTAAGTAAAGTATATTATATTTAAAAGAGAACATAGCAACATCCTAATTGGTGGTGGGGGAATGAAAGTTCAGCATTATGTAAGGGCTTTTGGAAATATGTATGTATGAAAATAGTGATGGAATTCCAAAAGAGCCATGGGGAGGACAGAAAATTAAAGTGATACTCAAGAATACATGCAACTGGTAATATGATTTACTGAAAAAGAAGAGGAAAAAGGAGAACTTCAGTATGGAAGCGAAAAAACAAAATGGGTCACATGCCCTTATCCCTTGTCAGAGCCCCTTTTTCTAATGTTTTCTTTCGGCAGAAGATAAGCTTCTGAAATATGTATTGCCTTGACTACTGTGCCTTTTTGAGAGTATTTTTAGTCTGCTGAGAAAATATATTGCGACTGTTGTAACAGTCCAGAAGATAATATCTTAGAAGCTGAATCCTGCATGCCGCTCTGAGATATGTATAGGGACTGGTCTGCCTTTACACTACCAAGTAGCAAGAAAATATGAAACTGGAGGTCAAGCAATGCTTAATCAATGAAAAGACAAAGAAAAGACAATTTTAACTTCAGCTGCTCGCTAATGCTACCAAGACATACAAGAGATTTTGAAAGGTATTTAGTGACCTCTTGTGTCCATTCTTGTACTTGTCAGCATTTCGTCACTCCTTAAGTTCTGTGGAGTTTGCACTGTCCACGTATTCTATTAAGTTCTGGCTCGTATTCCAGGACTTCAGATGTTTTTGCTCTAGGGTACTCAGTATTTTTTAGCATTATTTCACAGGCAGAAGGAACTGTCTCATAGTAACAATAGTTGCATCATTCTGGTTTTCTGTTTTAGGAAACTTTAACCGTACTGCACCACTCAGAAGGGTTATTACTCTCAGGTCATATCAATAGAAATGTTCTTCTTTTTCCATGGTTTACCAAAGGTGTAATGAGGTATGCTCTGTGTTGTCTAGTTAGTAGAGTGCTTTGATTGTTGTGAGTGACTCTTTGAATCATTATAGCCTGCAGTGGGTCAGATGTCTGCAGCTGGTTAAATTTCTGCTTTTATCATAGATCTGTACACCTGTACACCACCTGGTCACAGATAGGATTTCTCTTCTGAAAACAATTTTTTGTTGGTAAAAGATGAAAATGATATAGGAATACTGAATTAACATTTGAAAGAGTGTGTACATTTTTAAGTGTTTTTGATATGTGGAATAGCTATGCGACTCTGAGGTACGAAATAAAAATGTCTGGCTAAACTCCTACTGATAATCTCTGTGTGGTAATTCTTTCCAAGGAAATGTATTAATCCCATTATCTGGATATTGGAACTGACTTCTGAGTGGCAACATAATGAAACAGATATAACATCACTTTCAGGGTCTTCAAATGGGAAGATATATAGAAACTTGTCATGCCATAACACATTTTAGTGGCACTTTATCACTCCTGCATATAGTCAGAATTCCAGTTTGAAAAGTTATTTTGATCAGATTTGCTGTTAACTTGCTTCCTTAATACTGACCTCTGCTGCCATAACTAACCAGCATTGTAAAGTAGCAAGTATAGTCCTTAGCTTACCCCTACTAGATATCTGTTTTACCTAGTGCTGCAAATAGTTAGCAATAAATACAAGTACTCAGTAAATATTTAAAAAATTCAGTAGAAAACCTCAAATTGAAAAATGACTTCATCAACAGATGCCGATTTTTAAAATATTTAAAAGCAGGTATAGAAAAAGCATAAATACTGGACATCTGTTATGATGAAAGCTCCTAAAGTTAAGATTACCAGCTAAAATAGGTAAATTGGTTGCTGATTTAAGAAATCAAATTTAGAAAGCAACAAAGAGAAGTACAATAACTGAATTTTTATTGCAAAAAAAAGTCCAGGACCGTGGTTCTTTGGATGTCTGATCACTTGCTTGTATTGAATCATAAAATGCTGGCAAAAACAGGTTATAGTATGGTCTGCCCACATTTTGCAGCTGGTACAGATCAGATGTGTCCCCCCCCCCCAAAAAAAAAAAAAGTCTCAACTGTTTTTGACCTCTACCCCCTATTTTGAAAATCATTTCAACTGTCCAATACCCTTTCTTTGAAGTAGTTCAAAATGTCTAACACTTGCTTCCAATATTGTGGAACTATACATTCTACGTAGGACCCATTGAACAGTTCAGTCAGAAGTTTGACTAATGTCACAGCAGTTCTCTTAAGGATTTTGGATAAGATCTTATGGAGCTCCTATACATTATCTTTCTTTAGTGCCATTGTGATGTTCCTCACTTCCTTGGCTATAATCTCCTTAACTTACCACCCATAAACACTCTACAGTCCTGATCTGCTAAAATGGTAACTTGACCCCTTCTTAATAAAAGAAAACAAAAAGTAGTAATTTAATATCTTCACCTTTTCCCCTGGTTATTTTGTAACTCAGACCTTCATATCCACCTCACCTCTTTCCCTGTGTTTTCATTCAGACCCCACCCCACCCCATTCTTGTTGCTAATCTTTCATTCATTTCATCCCTTGACCTTTCCAGTGGTCATTTTCCTGGTCTCCTCATGGCTCTCCCATTAGGCTATCCCCTTATCCATCCATTATGTATATTTTCTTTTCTTATTATTAGTAATCTATACTGGTTTCTTCACTCTACTTGTCTTCGGACCCTTTCTCTGTCTTTTTTTTCATACCTTCAAAAAAGTACCTTGTTTGTTAGTCTACATCTTTGTCACTCCTTTACTCTCCTCTCCTATTTCTGGGGACACTTACTTATTAATTTTATTTTCACATAGTCAGTCCCCCATAATCTCAAATTCAGGTATTTGTGGCCAGGCCTGATTACGTATTCACAGTGATCAAGATCATTGTAGATAATAGATCTCTGGCAGGAAGTTCCATTACCACATCACTTTTGCAGAGAACTAGATTGAGAAATCCTCCTTTTCTGGCTTTAGCATTATCTTCTACTCAGACTCTTCAGAGCCAAATGTCCTGCTTAGATTGCTTGTTCTGCCAACCCTAGATGTTAGAATATTCCACTCTGCCTAGACAAATTAATGTTCATTATACAACAACCCCCCATTAATATTCAAAAATGTGCACGCTGATTGGTCAGCATGCACGTTGCAAATCAGAGTTATACTAATGGAAAAGGGTCTAGTCACCCAGACTTTTTCCATTATTATAACTCTTTTTTTAAAGTAATGGAGAATGCAAGATCTCTGTTGCTTTTTACACACTGTCTCACTATGTTAAACGAGTTTAACATAGCGAGACAGCTTTTAAAAAAGTAACGGAGATCTTCCTATCTCTGTTGCTTTTTTCAAAGGTGTCTCACTATCTTAAATGGGTTTAACATAGTGAGACAGCTTTAAAAAAAGCAAAGGAGATTCTCCGTTGCTTTTTTTTAAAGCTGTCTCGCTATGTTAAACTCCTTTAACATAGCGAGACACTTTGTAAAAAGCAACGGAGATCTTGCTTTCTCAGTTGCTTTTTTCAAACCTGTCTCACTATGTTAAACTCCTTTAACATAGTGAGACAGTTTGTAAAAAGCAACAGAGATCTTGCTCTTCTCTGTTGCTTTTGCCCACAATTCTGATGTACTGCATAAGCATACGCATGTGCAGTACATCAGAACTGCCGCAGAATAACAGACAGCAGCAGAAGGGCAGCAAGGAGGCATTATACAATGCCATTATTTAAGAAAAGTAATTTTTTTTTTCTTAAATAATGTCATTGTATAATAGCAATAACCCACTTCTAGGTGTGGGTAATGCTGGATTTACCCACGGTTGGCATTGTTTGGCCACTCAGGCTTCGCCCTCGTGACCAAACCACACCAACCGTGGGTAAATCCAGCATTACCCACACACAGGCATGGGTTATTGCTATAGTATCATCACGGCCCTCTTCTCACATGAAATGGCCACACCACCAGTGATACTACTATGTCTAAGGATATGAATCTTATGGGGACCTGCAGAAATGGATGTGGTGATTTCAGGTACAGAACAATTTTACAGCTAGGTTTCCATAATAAACAGCAGGTCAAGGAGATGACACAGGTCAGAAACAACACCAGATTAATTTCCAGTTGACCTGGCACTAAACAACAAAGCTATAGGAACACTTATATGACATCAAGACTATGAAGGAAACAAATGCAATTTACAGGCACAGCAAGGAAAGTGAAAACTATACAGGTACAGTTTCAGTATTATTGACAAGGTATTCAATGATGTGAGGAGAGGGTATTGGAAAAATATGTTGAATAAAAAAGAAATGATGTGGCAATTACATTTGGCTGCCAACATATATCCATGGCTTAATGATTGTGTTTCTATTGCACCGGCCTTGAAAGAAAAAGCAGCCAAAATTTAATTTTCTAAAAAGTATGTTCGCGATGGCGGTGTTGCAGCCACAGTTAGTAGTGCCATGTTTGGTCAAGCTAAGCTGCGATTTCTGTTGCGTGACAGCGTGCGTGACGCGCTCCTTTTGTCGCTGAAGGTAAGTGAAGGGCGGGCTAATGTCGATGTAAACTTCCAATCATTAGCGGACGGAGTTGAGTTCCACTGTGGCCCCGAACCCCGAAAAAAAGAAAGACACACACACATTCACAATTTTTTATGATGAAAATGTGCAATAGTTTTTTATGACGTATTATTTTATGACATGTAATCTATTTATACATATTTTAATATCAAATATTTCCTATTTAGCATGAACAAGAATTATATGTATGGTTATACACCTTTATTATCGACCAGTTTTTAATGATTGTTTATAGTTGATTGGTCAAACTGTTGTCCAATTGGGCTCATTCCCTGGCTATTTTAAACTTGTAGTTCTAGTAGTTCATTGTTCTGATGAAGTCAAACTTTATTTGATGAAAGAGTTTAACTATTGACTGGATTTATTGTGGAATAAAAGATTTTAGAGGGATTCGTGACCATTGTCTTCATTTTTGGTGTTGTTTACTTTGGTTACTTGTTTTTGCTCACAGCATCTACCATGTTATTTTTATTTAACAAAGTATACATGGCCAGGTAACATTTAAACTGTGCAGAGTCAGCATTTCTGGGAAGACATTTTTAGCTTCAGTTACCTTTTCCTCAAAAAAGCATTAAAGAAGTGATACCATGAGAGAGCATTGCAAAAAAAACAAGCAGAATTTCTTTGGCAAGGGAAGCCAAAGATAACCACTTGCTGCTGATGATACGACACCATACTATAAAGTGGCTGACAGTAAAACAGAAGGTCTGATTGCAAACAAACAAGTCCTAGTCCAAATATTTATGCCTGCAAGAAATAAAGCCAGCAACATGAAAACAATATACACAAGTGCAAACACTTGCCCCCGGATTCTCTATACCTTGCACGGCGTGGAGCTCTAGCAGGCAATATGTCTGCCGTGCGATCCAGTAACAGCCTGCCGGGGCATGCACAAGCGCTCCTGCACTAATTCTGCACAGACTAAGCCCCTGTATGCAAATCACCCCATTTGCAGGAGAAATCTATGCAAATTAGGTGATTTTGCAATCCAGGAAGCTTGCAACCGGCCGTGCAGGACTAGTGCAATCTGCAGAAATGTACTCAGTTAGTAACCGAGGACATTTTTGCAAAATCCAAAACGGAGCTGTGACAGCTCCAAATAAAGGCTGCACATCATGTAGTAAGCATGCCAATGGCCAAGTATAAGGCCATTGGCATTGCAAACAGTGAAAAAAATACAAAAATCAACTTTATTTTTTTTAGCTGATCTCAGCTGTTTAAGTGTAGGGCAGTGGCAAGCAACCGGGATCAGGGGGAAAATAACAAAATAAACCTAAATTAAGCATTCTAACTAAAATCAGTATTCTGCCATGCAAGTCAATGGCAGGCAGAAGACGACATGGCCAGTGAGTAGTGGTTGCTAAGGGGGAAGGCTCAGTGTGAGACATGTAACTATGCATTAGCAGGCATTCCTATGCAAATGAGGGGAATGATAGTGAATCCCAGTTTTCCCAGCATGTGAGTCAGGTCCCAACAGTGTTTGTTTGTGTCTTTCGGCTTTTCCTGGTTAGGGGTCGCCACAGCAGAACTCCGGTCCACTAATGATTGGTAGTGGATTTTTACGCACCGGGTTACCAGCCCTGATGCACAACTTTCAACAAAGGCACGCCCCATTCACGTATGCCTCCACACAGAAGATGCTCTAGCTGAGAATTGAACCACCACTGCAGTAGAAATAGCTTGGTGCAAGCCTAGGAGTTAGGTGACATCATGGGGGTTTGTGTCAGACATACTGTAATCGGATTGGAGCCCTGTGGTACGGGTTTGCTCCTAGCTTAGCACAGCTAAGCTAGGGGGTGTGTCTGAATCTTCCAACAAGTTGATGAATAACTAGTAATATAAAAAACACTGGTGATACCAAGGTAAAACCACCAAGACTTTATTTCACTATAACATTTAACTGACTAAGTGCTTTCACCCACATAGGGCATCTTCAGAGTCAGTTTTCCACATTTAATCACACCCTTTAAATAAACATTTCAATTAGCACTCGATTCAAGTGATAATTGATAACAATGAATCTATCCTTTAAACTTTAGGGTTTAACCCTTAACTGTCATTAGTATAAGGTTGTATAAATTTTTTGTAGAAGAACATCCAATACCCAAAAGGTAGTAAACATATCAGCTTTCCAGATGTTATTTAAACACCTCAACTCAAAACATACATTAAAACATGTTAAACGCTTGATGTAAATGTTAAATGTAAAATATAAAAATATATAAAAAATATTTATATATATATAAATGTAAATAATATAAAAATAAAATACAAAAATATGCATATGTACACACATACCTTATGCACCTAAACAAAAATATATGTATATTCTATTGTATGTGTTTATTAAATACATGCTGCCTTGTGTTTCAGTATACATGCTAAAGATAGGGTGTCACTGATGCCAGGAGCACTGCTTGCGTCCAATCGTATTTGCCACAAGCATTCCCGGACTTCTAAAATGTTTTTGTAATCACCACCAAAATCTTTGATGTATAATCTATCTATAACAAAAAACAAATATTTTTTGTAGTTAGTGCACTCTTTACTATGATTGTATAATGAATTAGTTGATTTTTTGTTTTTGATGTCCCTACTGTGTTCCATAATTCTTTGCCTCAGCTTTCTGGTGGTCATCCCAATATAGAAAGCTGGACAAGATAAACAAGTAGCCACATATATAACCATTTTAGTGTTACAATTATAATAACCAGGACTCTTCAAAGACCTCTTATAGTTGACCACTAGAACATAAGGGCCATCATTAATATGTTTACATGCTTTACAGTTACCACATTTAGCCATCCTAGCAGGCCTTTGGCTAGTGGGCATAGATGTCCTTTCCAGGAGTTCTTTGATATTCAAACCCCTACCGTTAATAAATAGGGGATACTTTCCTAGTGTTTCTAACATATCTGTAGGAAATACACTTTGCCATGTTGATTGAGTGATATTTTTAACTTCAGTGGCTATAGTGTTGTGTTGTAAAACCATACCTGTTTGGACATTCCTAACTTTGCGTTTGTGAATATTACTGTTCTCTACATCCCTTTCACCAACAAAATAGGCCTAAAATCTGTGGCTCTTCTTCCAATGATGTCCTGTTTAATTGTGGAAAGTAAATCCATAGGATAGCCACATTGGACAAACAAATCAGTTAACACCTCCAGTTCTTCCAAAAATCTGATGTCCTTACTCACAATACGTGACACCCTAATCATCTGGCCTTTTGCCACGTTCTTCTTAACATAATGGGGATGGCAACTATCATAATGTAAAAACGTGTTACTGTATGTCTTCTTCCTGAATAACTTTGATTCTACCTTCCCATCTTTAGTATATAGTCGCAAATCCAAATAATCAATAGTATTTCTGTCCACTTTGGTGAATTTTAAAAATGTTGTAGTGTTATTTAAGTAACCTATGAAGTCATCCAACTCATTTCAGGTGCCTTTCCAAAGGAACAGTATGTCATCCAAAAATCTTAAATAAATAATCATCTTGGATCTATACTCAGATGTCAACACATACTGTTCCTCCCATTCAGCTAATACTAAATTGGCATAAATGGGCGCACATTTAGTGCCCATAGCAACCTCAGTGGATTGTTTATAGAATTCACCTTCAAAGCCAATATAATTGTTTTCTAAGACAATCTGCATCAAATCAACAAGTAGACATCTCTTCACCTGATGTATGTGACTATGTTTAGCTAAACTGCTTGCAAACCATTCTAATCCAATATCATGGGGAATCACTGAAAACAAATTTATTATGTCTAGTTACAAACCAAAATTCCCCTAGATTTAAGTCAGATAAGATCCTGAGACAGTCCAAACAGTGCCATGAATCTTTTAATAAATGTGGTATGTTGTCAAGAATCTTCTTGTTAGTAATATCTATAAATGCTGCTAGTGGTTAAATTTTCAAACCCCTAGCCACCACTATTGCTCTAAAAGGGGGATTAATAAATAATAAATGTGTCTGAATCTGCCTAGCACTCTTTACAAAGCCTAAGTGGGTGTGCACACCACGCACTGGGTTTTAAAGGAAGAAAAAGAAAGTTAAACCAGGAAACAGCAGCACTGTGCACATTTGAGCACTCTGTTTGCACAGCACACCCCCGGGCTTAAACAAGAAGGCAATGGGAAGGGAAAACAGCAGTAGGAAGGTAATCAAGGAGAACTAGCATAGCTGGAAGGTGAAATGTATCAGAATCAGCCAATTACACAGGCAGCAGACCAGCCCAGCCCAGAACACTACTATAACTATGCAAACACCTTCCCCTCTGGTTTTTCCCACACTCTACACCACCAGTGTATACAAGCGAGGAAATTTTAACAAACAAACCTACAAAATGAGAAGGGCTGCAGCAGACAACATAGACCAACATGTGCAAGAGGCTTAGGGTGGTGAGGATGTGAATACTGCCAATCAACCCACAGTGAGGAGATGGAAAAGAGTGTACAGACCCAGGGTAACCTACCAGGGGCTACATGACCTGGAGATAGTGGAGCACTATAGGGTGGACAGAGACCTCCTACAGCAAATTGTTGAGCTGTGCCGGCCACACCTGACACACCAAACTGACCAAGGGGAACCCATCCCAGTGGATACCAAGGTATGTGTAGGCCTAGTAATACTAGCCACAGGTACCTCCCAAAGTTCAACTGGGGATATCATGGGGATCTCACAGGCATCAGCATTCAGAGTATTCCACCAGTTCCTGGATACCATGTGAGCACATGCCAGTGAGCACGTATATTTCCCCAACACCCATGAGGTGTTGGCCAGCAATATGCGTCTCTTCCACCAAATAGCAGAATACCTTGATGTAGTGGGTGCTATAGACTGCATGCACATATTCATCAAAGCACCAACTGGTGATCAGGGTAGGGCCTACAACAACTGCAGGGGCATCCCCTCCATCAACTGCCAGGTCATCTGTGATACCCAGGGCATTATAATGAATGTGTGTGCTGGCTGCTGTGGAAGCTATCACAATTCCCGCATATGGCATCTGACGCAGCTGTACCAGAGATTTGCCAATGGGGACATCCCCCGTGGTTACCTAGTGGGGGATGCTGGTTACACACTGGAGCCGTGGCTGATGACACCCATCAGAAATGCACACACACCTGAACAAGAATGCCATAATGAGGTACACGCACAGATCAGACTTATAATAGAACATGTGTTTGGGATGCTGAGGTCACGGTTCCAGTGTCTGGACACATCTAGCAGAGTCTTGCAGCACTCACCAGCTACATGTACCCAAATTGTTATTGTATGTGCCATGCTACACAATATGATCCTGCGGAAACAGCTACAGCAGGAACAGCATGAGGCAGGGCCATACAGCCCCCCCCCACCAATGCCAAGGCCTGCACAGGTACAGAGTGACTCGGAGGAGGAACAACCTGAGCCTGCCCCAGTAGGCAGATGGAGGCGTACCCAGTATGCCTAGGCTGCGGCAAAGAGACAATGCATAGCACATACACTGGCACAGTAGGGACCCAGGGAATTACACCTCTCTCTGACTTTCACATACAGTAAATGGGATGCCAAACATGACACTACCTGTGCTCAACCATGTATAGGGAGTGTACTATGTGCATCCAACATAGGCAGCCCTCCAGCACCATCCGCAATTCTGGCACACCCTCAAGGTTAGTCAATCAACCTACCAATTGCCAAATGGAGTAGAATGAGTCGTTACCTGTATCGATGGTATGGATGTGAACATGCAAGGGAATTGGGTGGCTGAATGTTATGGCAGCAGAAAGTAGACACCCATAGTGGGACTATGACATCTGTACCACATACTGGAGTCACCACAGTAGCCAGTACTACACAGGGTGACAAAACCCACTGCAGGAAATGTGCTGGGCAACATGTGTGTCTATATGACTCACACATGCCAGTCAGGGTGGTTTACATACCCAACAACAGTCTCAGCCAGCAGGACAGGTGTAGACAAACCCAAACAGAGCCTGTGATATGGCCCCTGAATGATAACTATGATTAACCTCTCCTCCAGGCCTACACAGACAGACTACAGCAGGTCATGCAGTGGGATGTTAGTTCTGAAGGGTAGGAAGTGAGACACTAATATGTAGAGCAACCAAAGCTATGATCTGTAGTACACAGGTATGCCTCTAGTCAGCATGATAGGTAAAAATACAGAATGAAATGGCATACCAGTACAGTCATAGCAAATGTGTAGAAGTGTCAGATGTGCCCTCCCATCCTACGTAGTAATGTAATAACAGTAAGGTGTGCCCCCCCAATCCTGTGTAGAAATGTAGAAATAGACAGGTGTGCCCCCCCCACCATACGTAGTAGCGTAATAACAGCCAGGTGTGCCCTCCAATCCTGTGTAGAAATGTAGAAATAGTCAGGTGCGCCCCCCCGTCCTATGTAGAAATATAGTAACAGGCACGTGTGCCCCCCAATCCTGTGTAAAAATGTAGAAATAGTCAGGGGAGCCCCCCATCCTATGCAGAAATGTAGTAACAGTCAATGTCAAATGCTCGATGAATACCCTGCAGAAACAGCATGCTACCTGTCGGTGTGCAGCACAAAGGTCAGCACTGCAGTACAAACTACCTGGACTCAAACCACACATTAAATACAGATGGGCATATTGGGCATGCTCACACACTTTAACACATGAAGGCCATATCTGCAAACACCAGTGGACCAGACATATCTGGCAGTCGTAGTTGTTAGTGCAGACACTTGTCAGTATGGATCACTCATGCCTTGCACACACAGTGGATAGGAATACAGACATATATGTAAGGACAACACACTATAATAAGCCAAAGGTAGATGTACATAGATGTGTTGAAGAGGGTGACTGTGACAAGGAGCCAACCAGGCCTCTCCCACCCAGCACACAGCCAAAGGGCCCCAACTACATGACGTTCAGATGTGACTCACTGCAGATACTAGCCACCAGTATCTGTCAGCATTACAGACTATGTGGCACACATGCTAGCTGTGAAACATGACTGTACAAGGAAGTAGTCATCTATCAGCCATACACGTACCTGTGAAATATGACCTTGTGTGTGCCCGCATGTGGCGTGCCAACCTCTAGATGAATGGGTTAGGGCCCATGCACACACACTGACATCCCCATAGCCCTACTATGACAAGCCTGCTGAGGTCATCCGCTGTGAAATACACCTTTGGGAGAGTTGCAGCCCAGTAATCTCCATGGCGTGTCCCATAACTGTATACTGCTGTAGTGTGATAAACTAGTTAGGTAGGAGTTCAAATCCCAGACATGGCAACTGTGTGTGTGTTTGTGTGTGAGTCTGTCTCTGTCTGTATAGAGAGCAATACTTTTTAGGGTAGTCAGACTCCCTACAATTGAAATGCTGTACTTTGGTAAGGCTGCTGATGTCATCCACCTAGAAATACATCTCTGGAAAGGTTGTAGCCCAGTAATCTCTGTAGCCCATGCCATAACTGCATACTGCTGTAGTGTGATACATTAGTTAGGTAGGAGTTCTAATCCCAGACTTGGTAAGTGTGTTTGTGTGTGTGTCTGTCTGTGTAGAGAGTAATGCTTTTTAGGGTAGTCATACTCCATACAATTCATATGCTCTACTTTGGCAAGGCTGCTGATGTCATCCACCTAGAAATACACCTCTGGGAAGGTTGTAGCCCAGTAATCTCTGTAGTGCGTCCTATAATTGGGTAATGCTGTAGTATGATAAATTAGTTAGGTAGGAGTTCTAATCCCAGACATGGCAAGTGTGTGTGTGTGTGTGTGTGTGTGTGTGTGTGTGTGTGTGTGTGTGTGTGTGTGTGTGTGTGTGTGTGTGTGTGTGTCTGTGTAGAGAGCAATGTTTTTAGGGTAGTCATACTACATACAATTCGAATGCTATACTTTGGTAAGACTGTTGATGTCATACACCTAGAAATACAACTCTGAGAAGGATGCAGCCCAGTAATCTCTGTACTGCATGCCATAACTGCGTACAGCTGTAGTGTGATATAGAACTCTGGTAGGGTTCTATTCCCACCCATGGCAGTTCTGGATGTTATGCGTGTGTTTCAATGTCTGTGTAGGGAGCAATGCATTTTGGCTAGTCACACTCAGTACATTTCAAATACCCTACTTTGGCAATCCTGCTGATGTCATTCACTGTGAAATACACCTTTGGGGAAGGAGTTCTCCAGTAATCCCTGTGGTGCATCCTATAACAGCTTCATGCAGTAGTGTGATATAGACCTCTGTTAGGGGTTCTATACCCACATATGTTGGTTGTGGATGTTTTGTGTGTGTTACAATGTCTGTGTAGGGAGCAGTGCATTTTAGCCTAGCCACACTCACTACAATTTGAATGCCCTACTTTGGCAATCCTGCTGATGTCATCCAATGTGAAATACACCTTTGGGGAAGGAGTACTCCAGTAATCTCAGTGGCGTGTACTATAACCTGCATACTGCTGTAGTGTAGTAAAATAGTTAGGTAGGAGTTCTAATCCCAAACATGATGTATGTGTGTGTCTGTGTTTGTAAGTCATATCCTGTGTGGAGGTGGTTGTGAGTGTGTAACAACTGGGCCCAATGTGGAGTGGGTTTTGCAGATTTCTTATATGGTGGCCCTACTATATATCACAATGTTCACTGTACGGAGATAACAGATGTAAAATAGCCAAGAGGCTGAGGTGCAGATCCGTACCCATACATGTAACATCAAGGCCAGGCAAACAAAGTTAGCAACCCTAGTATTAGCCAGAGAACACTCTCAACCCATGCCTCATACACACACACACACACACACACACACACACACACACACACACACACACACACACACACACATACACACACACACACACACACTTGCCTAGGCAACAGCCGCTGTGTTGGTAGTACACTGCATATTGCCCACTGATAGTAACTATGCAGTGATTGCAGTGGCCTACAGAGGGCATGGCACCCTGTCCATCTGTCCAATAGGCACGTACATGCAGACAGGGCTCCTTCCCCATGTTCCCCACTGGATACCTGCAACACCTGTGCTGCCATCAAATGTGACCCACAAAGGACCTACCATATCTAAAAACATGCCCTGTATGGACAGATGCCAGTGACACCAGGAAAGACCATTAGCATGCTATCAATGTAGGTGCAGGGTAAACCAGCTGTCCATTACCAGTTCCCACCACATGAGGCCAGGACTGGCACATCTGATGATAATCTGTGTACAAACAAGGGCCAGACACCCCAGGTACAGTTCCACATGTCACTGTACATGCATGTGGGAGGTGTGCACATCACAGACACCATCCATGTCATGGACTAAGGAACACATACATGGCAAGCAATGCACAGCATTGCCCACATGCAATAGTCACCCAGGTGACTGGATGGTGAATACAATACCAACCTGTGTGGGCAAATCCAAAATCTACACCCCTGAGCCACAATGCAGACCATTGTCATGTGCCCTGATGCCAAGGTGTACCCATCACCTAGCCTTGTATAGCCATTTGGCACAGCTGACCACTTCACACCCGTGAATCAATGCACCCATGCATGTCAGTACTAGCACCATGTGTGTGTGTGTGTGTGTGTGTGTGTGTGTGTGTGTGTGTGTGTGTGTGTGTGTGTGTGTGTGTGTGTGTGTGTGTGTGTGTGTGTGTTGTATGTTGCGTATGTTCACATTCACACTCACTACAACCTCCAGTGGCATACTGAAGTATGTTGACTGATGTCAGACACCTCCCCATACCCTTTGCCCATATAACCTCCATATGACCCCTGTGGTGCATGTGATACCTGCACAGTAATATGTTGTGGCAACCTCACTAGTGATGAGTTGTATTCCTGGCCCTGCCAAGTGTGTCAATGTGTGTGCATCCCTGTGAGAATGTGGCTGTGTTGATGCTGGCACCTGTTCATGCAGACAGGTACGTGTACTACACCTACCGTATAGCTACTATATCCCTGTTGCAGATGTCACTCACCATCACATATACATTCTGAGGGCTCCACAACATGTAACCTATGTGGTGCATCCAATAACTGCATAGAAATGTGATAGCACTACATAGTCGGCAGGGGGTTGATACCTTGTGCTGGTAGGTGTGTGACACAAACATACTTAAGATTTACTCTCCCACCCCTCCCTGACTTGTCTTTGCCTCTGTCTGCCTCTCTCACTCCCTCTCTGGTGGATGTGGAGACCTACACCTGCTTTGCTTAGGCAGCAGCATGTGTATTTTAAGTGATGCTCATGATCAGCTGATGGCCTCTGCGTGAATTGCAGCCCTCGCCTAGCTGACTGCATGTGGAACAGCTGTGGTAACATTCCATTAGCCAATTGCATGGAAACAAACTCCAGTATCTAGGAACATCATGTTGGTGTTGGGCCTATTCATTCACTGTGAGCAGGATCTAGATCTGTTGTTTGGCAAACAGCATCTCAAATGGATTGGGGATTTACCTCTAACAACATACACTGTGGAAACTGGGCAATACACGAAAGGGGGATGTGCCCGACCTGACTACAGACCATAAGTGCTGCTATAGTGCATTTGAAGTAATATTGGTTTAACAGTGTGTGTGTGGATATGGCTGTCCTACATGTTTTGATACCTGCCATGTCAGTACTATGTTTATGAGGAATCCCCATCTGTAGGGTCATCTGCAGACTGGGCAGTGTGTGGTGCCTTTGGTTTCATGTGTTACCCACAGAGCATCTATCTGTGAACTGCAGAAGGTAGTTTGAGGATTGCAGTCTGTAGATGGTGAAAGCCGTGACAGTTACTGACTTCATATCCCTCATAGGACATATATTGCAACAAACCCTGTTACAACAGTAAATGTATGAGGTTATCACATCAACATGTCAATATTGGCCCTGTGTATGTGCTTCCAGCTACAACTCTGTCAACCTTTTTACATATGTCATGCATTAAGAGGTGCATATGTGCTGTACACAATAATTAGTGTCATTATATCTGATAACAAGCCATTGAGATATCAGACTGCTACACATGTTATGTACACTAGGGGTTATATTTGATGACATAATCTGGACATTCTGTGGTTGTTTGTACAGTATTGAGGTCTGTGTACTTATGGTGAATGTTGACAGTGTGTGCATTGTTAATATGTATTTTTGGCCTGTGTACAGACTGCAGTAGATGTCATTGTTCTAGGTCCCGTCCTATCTGATTTTACATGCTGCTCCACTGTATGTTAGCATATTGGTTTACATGTGTGTAGGGCCATACACACACATGTTCCATACCACAGACATTTCTCAGACCACACTGTGTAGCAGCCCAGTATATGTAGGGTTAGTCTGTGAGTGGCACATATGAGGATGGTGTTGAAGAGATAGTCCATATACTGTAATATTATGCTAGCTTACCATATGTGGCTGTGTTCACATTGGTTGTGGTTATGCACTTTCACACAGGTGTATCTTACACTGTGCTGTGACATGTTTATAGAGCCTGCTATATATGCAGGTACATGTGCATTCCATGTTGAGCCAGTCTGCCTGTAGCATGCACAGTGCATTGTTACATGCCTAGCAGCTTAGTGTACTTACCCAGTGAAATGTCATGTCCAGATACTTGCCAGATGTACTGCTGCCGGGCCTCCCTTAACAGTCATGTATGTCAGACAGAGTATTGGGATGCTGTACATATGTATGTCAATATCTAGTGGGTAGTACGTGGCCATGGCACCCCTGTACCGGTGATTATTATGTGTAAGGACAGACAGGGGTGTGTAAATGCATAACCTATGGGGGCAAATGTACACCAGTCATTATGTGTTATACCCATCTACATGGCTGTTAACATCCATAATGTCAGGCTTGGTACACATGTTTTGCACTAAGGGGTTCTGTGTATACCTCTGGACTGTACAAAGTGTGTCAGAATGTCCACATATATTGGCCAATATCTCTGCTGCAGTCCACACGGGGCATTATGTGCTAGCGGTGGTATTGTACTATGATGTCCTTAGGATGTCTGTCAATAGCCAATGGCGCAAATCTGAAAAGCAGATGTGACCTCCCACACACACCATGTCTGTGAAGACAATCCCTATTACAGTAGCAATAGTCTACTAATATACTTGCTATACATACCTGACATCCCCTTGCACTATGAAGTTGGGACTATTGGGGCTGAGGTAGGGCTACACTCCATGTTCAGGACATATGGTAAAAATATAAGTACATATAATTATCCAAATATCTATATACATAATTACACATATGCATATCGACATATATAGATGGGTATGTATATGTACATAGATATACATATACACACCCAGATATATACATATACAGAGCACTATATGTCTACACATATACAGATAGTGATACATATGCACATATACATATGGATATCTACACATATATTGACAGTAGTAGGTATATCAGAATAGGTATGTATGCACATATAGTTATAGATATCCACATATATACCAACATAACTAGGCATATCTGTATGCATAGGATGTGCATACATAGATAGCTATATACACATATATTTATATATACATATACGTATACCTATACATACACATATGTATATGTATATATATATATATATATATATATATATATATATATATATATATATATATATATATATATATACATATGTACATACAAAGAGATGTACACATGGCCATATATATATGTAGAACTATACAGATGTGTATACAGACATATGGACATATGTATCAGTATACATGTGTATGGATATGTAGACATATATAGACCTATGATATGTATACAACCATATTCCTGTCATGAGTAAACATCAAGGTTGTGTATACCCTCCCACATGTATCTCACTGTATGTATCTGCTATGTGCAAATTATGATAAAACAACATATGTGATGCAACAGTCATATTAATAACAAGGACTGCACACATTAGGAACTACAGGCAAATGTTCAATACTACTCAATATGTGTATTGACAGCTATATTGGTAAAACAACAGCAGTCTTCACAGTGGTCATGGTGAAGCTAAGCGGTGCTAAGCTATGGGTAAAAGTACAAGCAATTACACAGTGTAGGCAGCACTTACCAGTGCACAAATCAGCTTAGCTGTTATATTACAGCAATGTTGATACTTGCTAATCATAGCTTTGCTCTGGTAACCAGGACACACAACCCAGTCTGACAACCTGTAATAAGTGTATGTAATGCCATGTACAATACATGCACCTATATGCTGTCATTACAGTAGCAAGGTGTGTGAGTGTCATGTGTGGGACACAGACATATATGAGGCCTGTACAGTATTGTTATTCATGTGAATGTGTTTCATACAGGTGTAGTAGCCCAGGGTGCGTTCTGTCACACTGGCATGTAGTATATCATGGCAGTACTGCTGTTGACAGTGCTAACCCAGGCAAGAGCAGAGTGCTTAATGTAGTACTGACAACAAGCACACCTGCGACCATGGCTGGACACTGAGGCCTCCCTGTTGTATCCCTGGTGTGTGAGCTGTGTCACAGTATAAACCCCTTACTGGTCTGTCAACACACTCATACTGCTGCATAGCTACCTGCCAAGATAATAACAGTCAGTCCCTGTATAGATGTGCAGATGGCAGGTATCCAGCTGGGATATGTACAGGCAACCTGTGCTTGAGTGATGCCCTACTACACATGTGGCATGTGCATGAGATGCATATCCCTGTAGTACCAATTTTGGGGTATACTATGGGTTGTATCGCAGTCGTGGCCAATGTGTGATGGTGGGTATGGCAGAGTGTCATCATGGGTTTCAGGGAGTACAATATCCAGTGGAGGATGCGGGTGCTGTGTACACTGTTATTACACCAAGGTACACCAGGTATATGTCCCGTGTACCACATTATGGTTACCATTGTCACCAGCAATCATACAGGTAACTGTTACCACAATCCAAGCCAGTTATGCATGTGATGTGTGCAGCCTACCTGTAACACATTGGAGACATGGTCAAGTTAGTTAGCAGCGATAGGCCCTGGTAACTCAGATGTGTGACTGGCTGTTATGTGTCTGTAAATGTATATATGATGGTATGTCACGCTACGTATTGTTAAAATACACCCATTACATCCCCCATTAGCATACTGTACATGTCAAGGGATGTTCTGCATGTACTATATAACCTGGGACACACCTCACCCTAAACACTGTGTGGTGTGTGCTATGTAAGCCACACACATCCATATCACAACATAGCTAGGTAGGGGTCTAGTCCCAGTGTTGGCAAGTAACAGTGTGCATGTATGTGGATGGGTCTGCATCAGGCTGCAGGGTATACATGCCTCAGTGTGCCACCTGTCCATGTGGCACAGGCAATAACCAGTTTAGTAACCTGTGAAATGTGTTCCACTGTACCCCAGATATGTCACAGCCATGGTGTCAGCACAGTGACATACCCAGTTGTGCAATATGACTGCAGACCATCCTTGTGTTGACACATGTACACCTATAACACACATGGATAACATTATAGGGACTGCAATCAGCCAGTGTTACTAACAGCTATAATGCATCATTGCTGGATGGCTACACTACCTGCTAAATATGCCTCACACTATACTCCCTACAATGTTATACTATAGTACTGTGGTACACTGTTGTACAGTCACCATGTACATCAGTACCATATCAGCCTGTCCCTGCATCAATGGTATGGATGACAGGGATGGGGCACAGGTATCATCATATGCACAGGCCATCCTAGTGCTGACACATGTACACCTACAACACAATTGGATAACATTATAGGGACCACAACCAACCAGTGTTACTAATAGCTATAAGGCATCATTGCTGGATGACTACACTACCTGACAAATATGCCTCACACTGTACTCCCTACAACATGTTACACTGCAGTACTGTGGTACACTGTTGTACAGACACTGTGTCCATCAGAACCATATCGGCCTGTCCCTGCATCAATGATATGGATGACAGGGATGGGGCACAGGTATCATCATATGCACAGGGCATCCTAGTGCTGACACATATACACCTACAACACAATTGGATAACATTATACAGACCACAACCAACCAGTGTTACTAACAGCTATAAGGCATCATTGCTGAATGGCTACACTACCTGTCAAATATGTCTCACACTCTACTCCCTACAGCATGTTACACTGCAGTACTGTCGTACACTGTTGTACAGTCACCGTGTGCATCAGAACCATTTCAGCCTGTCCCTGCATTAATGGTATGGATGACAGGGATGGGGCAAGGTTGGGACATACCTTTGACACCATGTGTGGGTGAGGGGTGTACTCTGGGGAACCGGCCAGGGTGATGTGGTGTGTGTAGGTATGGGGGTGCCCTAGGTGTGTTTGCATAGTGTGTAGGTATGCATGCACACAGTTCTGCCATGTGGCTGCCCTACACAGGTGTTTATGGACAGCTGCAGACCATACCTGGCAGGGTGTGCAGTTCACTGCCTCCGGCCATGGACACATGGACTGTGCCTGCCAGGGGTTCCACAGGCACATTGAGGTACAGGCCTCAATGTGCTACTCTCACCTGCTGATGAAATATATCCACTGGTACTAGGTCCCTCCTGGGACTGGCCAGGACCACATGCACGTGGTCTGCTGTGGTGTGGTGTGGACAGCACACCCCTCAAACTGCCGGGGCTGCTACTGCCACTCTGGGAGCCCCTTGGTGTCCTGGCACGTCCATGTTGACTACCAGCTGTTGGCATTGCTGACCTATGTCTACGCAGACGTCGCTGCACTCCCACCACACATTCAAGCATGGACAGGACAGACCATGGCTGATGAGGGCCAACATCTCACGAGACTGTCTAACCATGAACTCAGTTAATCCATGGATGGCACGAGCCAATTCACGGGCATTGTCATTTGAAGATAGGAGAGCAGCCCTCTGCAGCCTCAGGCCCTGTCTGTGGTAATGTTCTGTACATGCCTGCACTGCCATGACAGCCTGAAACATACTTCTGCTGGTAGCAGCTATGTCGCCTATGCCAGGGGGCATGATGACCAGCGGCCCTACCATGAGCACCCTGGGACATCTGCTTATGTGGTGGCCTGCCGGACATCCGGCTATGCCTGCTATGACCAGACACAGTAGGCATGGTTACCACACTTTCCTGTGCACTGCCACTGAACACCAGGTGTCTCTCCACTATGGCCACTGGTGATGGGGGTGCATATAGGTACTGAAGCTATGTACGGGGTGGGGTGGCTAAAAGGGGGATGTCAAATGTTGGCGCAGTGTCGGCCCCTGACAACCCCACCTGTCCCTCAACATTATTATCATCATTATCATCGGTGTCTGTATGGACACCTACATCAGATTGCATGCAGGAGGGACCCTGACCCACCTCGCCACCTGTAGGGGAAAACAATAAACGCACTTTAAAGCAAGTACAGCATTGCCTAACAGTACACACACACACACACACACACACACACACACACACACACACACACACCTCCATAATACCTACCTGTCCATGGCTTTACAGACAGTCCCATGTATATGTCCATGTGTTACCCCATCCTGCATCACACTTGTTAACATACACACATTGATACCACTCATTAACATCAAAATCCTCTAAATGCCCACACAAGCGGCCACAACACAAGGCCTGTTGCTACTTTACCTGCCTCTCCTGTGTGTAGTGGATTTACATGGCCTCACTGCTGTCATTCGGTATGCACCCTCTGTATGCCCGGAAATGATGTGTATGGCCCCTATATGTGTGTGGGCTGCTATGTTGTATCCATGATTACTCTCGCTGGTGTGTCATGTGTATTTAATGCTCAGTACATGCCAGATACGCTGCTCCATCAGCCCATCATGTGACAACTGTAATATTTGGATACACTCCCTGGTGTTGACTAGTACTTTCCCAATGCATCTGTAGAGCTGCGTTATGTGGGTTGTAGGTGACTTCTCTGCTGTCTGTAATATTAAGTGTGTACCTGGAGTCTACCTTCCCTCTGGATGCCTGTTCCATGCTACAGACCATATTATACTATTTGCTGTCTTGTGGTTACACACATGACAGGTATTCCTGGTGTTTAATGTGGCAGTCCATGTCCATGTACTGCATGGTCCCAAAGGGAGGTACAGCTGTATGAACACCCCACAATCACACATGTGCATACATGGCCACACACACACAAACACACACATGCACACATGCATCCTACAGGCATCTACCTCCCTCCACTTCACCAGAGTGACCCTACAGGCAAACTAACTAACCACCAGGATGCACACATGCACAGACACACACACACACACACACACACACACACACACACACACACACACACACACACACACACACACACACACACACACACACACACACACACACACACACATATATATATATATATATATATATATATATATATATATATATATATATATACAGGTGAGGTTGCACAATGATAGTACACACAGTCCTCCTATTACCCATCTGCCAACATGCAGAACATATGGTACAGAACAGCTATGCAGTTCAGCTATAGTCAATCCATGCTAGCAACAGCATACATGTGTGTGATGTATGTGAGGTGTCACTAGGTGATGCCCTTCCCCTGGATACCACTGCACCCATATACACAGTATTGTTGTGCACCTTTTCTGCACCCTGCCATGTATTGTGCACCACAACTCATAGGTATACAACCCATTGCTGAATGTGTAGTAATGTGTCAGTTATGTCAGCTTTATTTCTCACAGCCCCTATGTTTTTCAGCAACACATACCTGGGATGATATGTGGACATTTGTCATTGATAAATGCCTGATGCCTGATTTACAGCTGTCAACATCAACAGACCATGTATGACCACTGCAATACTCTTACACTGACAACCATCAGAGCATACCATGGCTATGGGGGGTGTACACACCTTTATTGATTTTACACACACATCCTTGATCTGCATCAAGCCACCTGTTGTGACGATGACTGTGTAGTCTGTTTAAAGACTAAAGGCATTTTAGAATTCAACCAGTATGTTCGTAGTTTTTCTGTGGATTCTTCTACAAATGGGGTGGAATTGTGTTTGTTTAACGCGGAGATTAATGAAGACATTTGCGTTGATTTGCACGATGTAACTGGTTTATCTGGGCGGAACACATGTTCATATGGTGACTGTGAGGGAGAGTTTTTTAGTGCAGTTACGGAGGTTCCGAGTGATAACAACGTGTATTTGAACTTATTTCAAAAGGACACTGGTAACAGTGAACACAGCCTCAGAACTTTTTTGTCGGACTATCAAGGTATATTTCCGGATCACTGTAACAGCGCTAATGAGTACTGTGCGATGTTTAACAATGACAATTGCAATGTATCGAATGTCTCCATATGTGAGAATGGGTTTTCTGATGTTGCTACATCTAACGCTGATTTGGTTGGTTGTAGGGATGAGATTGGAGATTTAATGGAATTGAGTATATATTCTTACACAGACAATTATACATCTAATTATTGCACACCGATAGTTGAAGAGATTTCACCTGAATCAACATATGATGCTGATTCAACAATAGGTCACATTAGTCGTCCAGGACAGACTATTGTGGGTAACGTCACTGATGATTATTTTTATTCCGCCACATCTAACTATGATGAGGACAGGATAGATGTGAATGTTTATACTGAAGAAACTTGTGATGTTAGTATTGGGGTACTATCTAATCCTATTATACTCCACAACAAGGTCAATGATTTTAAAATATTTAATTATTCTAGCGTTAACCTGGACAACAAACATGCTGAATTTATGTCTAAAGGGTTTAATTTTGTTCCTTGCAGGAGAGCTAATATTGCTGATGTACTTATTGACCTTAGAATGTTCATACGGAAATTAAATTTAGTCCTATTTTTTGGTAATGATAAGAATGTTGAGGGTGACTCTAGTGAAACTAGTTTACACAGGCATAGTACATTCAACCCGCCTTACAATAAAATTACTGAAATTTTTCAGAATATATGTGAGCAAGATATCAGGCATGTTTTAGATAACAGAGAACCCACATTTTTGAATAACATGAACAAGGATGAAAATATAATTTTTGACCAATTAAGGAATATCCAGACTATACGTATTATGAAACCTGATAAAGGCAGCGGTGTTGTTATAGTGGACAAGGTTGATTATGTCAGTGTGATGCTTGGAATGCTTATGGATGATAATTACACGGAGGTTGGTTGGAATGAAATTAACATAGCTTATAAAAAGATTGATTTGACTTTAGACGACATGCTTTGTCAAGGGGAAATTAATGAGGACGAACACAATTTTATGTCTAATAGTGTACCAGTTGTTAGTGGGATCTTTGGTATCCCTAAGATCCACAAAGGCCTCAACAATGTTAGGTTCAGGCCAATTGTGGATGGGAAGAGAAGCAAAACTTCTTTTATAGGTCAATTTTTAGACAACAAGTTAAAACAGGGTTTACAGTGTTTTCCCCAGATTACAAAGGATTCGTGGCAATTTTTGGATAAAATCAAAAAACTTAAAATACAAGGCACAGCGTGTTTTGTCACTATTGATGTCATCAATCTTTTTACATGCATTCCACATGACATAGGGCTAGAGTGGCTTGAGGAACAATTATTTTTAACAGGTATTTATGATCAGGAACACATTAACACCTATGTTAGACTTATGGAATTGGTATTACAAAATAATTTTTTATTTTTTGAGGAACATCTTTTTCGACAGTCTATTGGTGTTGCTATGGGGGCGGCTTGTGCCCCCATTTACGCTAACTATGTTATGGCGTATTGGGAGTCCAAGTATGTGTTCAATAGTGAATTTTGTCCTTATATCAAGTTTTATACCAGATATTTGGACGATATATTTATCATTTGGCAAGGAGAGAGCCTTATATTGGAAGCATTTATTGCATATTTAAATCAAACAATTTGGTTTTTGAAATTTACACATGAGGTCAAGAATGATTGTATTTCCTATTTGGATATCAAGCTAACTTTCGATAGAGCACGGCAACATTTGGTGTCTAATATTTACAGGAAGCCTACCTTCTCGAATTCGTACCTACATTTTGACAGCTGGCATCCTGACCATCAAAAGAAAGCCATTATCAAGGGGCAAATGGTCAGAGCTGCCCGTATGGTTAGCGAGGAGGAGGACTTCCAGATGGAATTAAATTTTATGACTCAATTATTTTTGAACAGGGGATACCCCAAATTTTTATGTGACGAAATCAGAAATGAGGTCCAATCCAAAAGGGATGGAGGTTTTTATGTACCCATCCTGAAAAATAATAATGATCTTTTCACTGGTACATGTGATTTTGGGATTAATAATATAAAATTTAAAGAAAATTTCCTGTACATTTTGACCTATAATGCTGATACCGTGCATATCACTAAGCTGATTGAGAAGAATTGGGCTGCCTTTTCTAAACTTAATGAATTTTCAGAATTAGCCAAGCATAAACTTAAGTTCATATTTAGGAGGGACAAAACCATGAAGGATATTTTTGAATATTGTGCCAGGTCAGATATTAATCCTTTCAAAAATTTGGGTAATTACAAATGTGGGAGATGCTTGACTTGTAATCACATATTAACCACAGGGAAGGACTGCTTGATCAACCACAAACATATTGAGTTCAAGGGGCATTTTGATTGTTACTCCAAAAATGTTATTTACATTGCCAAATGTCAGTTGTGCACTGCATTTTATGTAGGAAAAACGTGCAGATGATTTAGGGAGAGAATTAATGAACATCTGCTTGATATAAGACATCAGAAGGACACAAATGCATTAGCTAGGCATATTATGGCCTACAATAATCATGATTTCAAGTTTTTTGTTATTCAGCAACTTGTCAAGGACAAACAGGGTAGAGTTATTGATAGCCATCTTGATGCTTGTGAATTGAAATGGCAACTTAGATTAAACGCTTACCACTACCCTGGGTTGAATGAATTCATATCTTTAAAACCCTTATTAAAACTTAGACAATTGACAGGTTGACGCTAATTTTATGTATATAAATTTTTTATAAAATTTTTACAAGTTATTAACATTCTATATAACATGTTTAAATATTTTTTAAAAAAATTTTTTTATATACATATTCATATAACATATACATTTTTTTGGATTTTAAACGCACATATTTTGTCATATACATTACCTCAGTAGAACAGGTATTGTTCTTGTTCCATTTGAGTTATACATATATTACTTTGTGTTTCAATGTTACATTTATTTTTATTTTTTTCACATTTTCATTTTTATTATTTTTTATCATTCTTTCATTTTTATTTTTATTTTCCATTTTTCACATTTATTTTCATTTTTAATTTCAGTTTTATGTTGATTATTTGTTGTATATATGTGTGTAAGTGATTTATTTAACTGGGTAATTGATTAATTGGTTTTAATTCTAATTATGTGGAGGTGTGTGTATATATATATTCCATCACACTCTGATGAAGTCATTTGGACGAAACCTAGGTCAGTTGTGGTGGCATCCTGTGTATTTGTTGCAATAAAGTACTTTTGGAGAGCGCAGTCTTCTTGGATACTTCTGTAGCTGCTTGTTTTGCAGCTCTATCAGCTCTTGCATTACCTTTTGAAATCCTATCTTGTTGCTTGGTGTGAGCTGTGCATTTACAAATGGCTACTTTCTGAGGTAATTGAATAGATTCTAAAAGATCTAAAATAAACTGCATGATTTATAGGTTTGCCAGTAGATGTTATCATTCCTCGTTTTTTCCGCTGTTGCGCAAAAACATGTACAGTAGAAAAAGCGTACTGGCTGTCAGTAAAAATGTTTACACATTTACCCTTTGCTAAGATACATGCCCGTGTCAAGGCAATCAATTCTGCTGCCTGTGCAGATACGTTGTGTGGTAAAGGTTTTGCTTCTATGATCTCGGTGTCAGAAACTACTGCATATCCTACTAGGTTTTGTCCTGCAGGACCCCTTTTGCACGAACCATCCACGTAGTATGTCACCTCGGCATCATCCAAGGGGACATCCGTGAGATCTTTTCTAGGTAGTGTCTTCTGCTCAATTACCTGCAGGCAGCGGTGTGGTGTGCCGTCTGCAGGGGTCGGGAGCAGAGTAGAAGGGTTCAAAGTCATGCATCGCTCAATTGTCATGTGAGGTTGGCTCAACAATATAGTCATACAGGAAAGATGCCTAGCAGGGGAAAGATATGCTACCTTCTCTTGCAGTAAAATAATCGCTACTGCATGAGGCACTCTCAAAGTGAGAGGGTGGAATAAAACTACTGAGGCCGAAGCCTGCACTGCCATTGCAGCTGCAACTACTGCTTGTACACAGTGGGGTAAGGACCGTGCCACTGGGTCCAGTTGTGATGAATAGTAAGCAATGGGGCATTGCTTGTCCCCATGCTGTTGTGTTAACACTGATGTCATATAACCTTGCTTACAATCTACAGTTTGAAAAAAACGTTTATGGTAGTTTGGCAATCCTAGAACTAATGAGGACGCTATTAACTGTTTCAGTTTGCAGAAAGCAGATTCTGCCTCTGGTGTCCATTGTAACAACTCCTGTGCTGCCATAGGCTTCTTATATATCAGGTCAGTGACAGGTGCAGATTCCAAGGCATAGTTTGGAATCCAGCTCCGGCAAAAATTAGTTATACCCAGGAAGGACATCATTTCCTTCTTGGTAGTGGGTTTTGGTGCTTGCAAAATTGCTACTTTTCTGTCCTCATCCAATGTTCTACCTTCCTTGGATATTACATATCCCAGGTATTTGACTTGTTTTTTCCAAAGCTGCAGTTTGTTTTTATTTACCTTATGTCCTTCAGCGGATAAAAATCATAATAGCGCTATGGTATCTTCTCTACAATCTTGCTGGGTGGGGGCCGCCAGCAAGATGTCATCAACATAAAGTAAAATCTGACTGCCCCTTGGTGGGGTAAATCCCGCCAAGCTGCTTGCCATTTCTTGTGAGAATATTGTTGGACTTTCACAATATCCCTGTGGTAGTCGCGTATATGTATACCTTTTCCTCTGAAATGTGAATGCAAACCAATACTGGCTGTCAGGGTGTATCGGTATGAAAAAGAACGCATTACTGATGTCTACCACAGAAAAATACTTCTGTTGAGGTTTTAAATCATTCAACAAGGTGTGTGGGTCTGGCACCGTAGGTGCCCTTGGTATTACTGCATCATTTACAGCTTGTAAATCTTGGACCATACGCCATTCTCCATTTGCTTTTTTAACTGGAAATAAGGGTGTGTTACATGGTGAATCGGGAGATTCTACTAGTATCCCTCCTTTAAGTAAGGCTGCTATAATAGGCTTTATCCCTGCCTCTGCATCTTTTCTTAAGGGATACTGTCTTTTCTGTGGTCTAAATGCTGACTTTGGCGTGATAGTTACTGGTCCCGCTGTACGAATAAGTCCTACATCTGACTTTCCTGTTGACCAGAGAGTTTCTGGTATATTTTGTAAGGCATTCTCTTCCTCCTTTAATAGGAGTGCTTATCAGCTGTCCTTGCTAGACTGCAAGTGCACAGCTGGGTGGGCCTGAGTTATCCAATTCAACTTCTGTATTTGTATTCCCTGTTCTGACAGTTCTAATTCTGTCTGTTTCTCCCATCTCATGACTTTTTCTCCTAGGTCTGCCCATTCTATATTTTTGTTCTTGGTTAAGCTAACATGTGGTAATCGATTAGATTTATAAAGTGTAAAGAACTCCTGGGGCAATGAACAGCTGGCTACACTGTTCCCTTCTGTGTCCCAGTACAGGTTACATAATATCAATCTGTTTGCATGATTTTTAAACAATTCTTGCTCATATTCCTTATCAGGTCCTGGTGTGTTACAATAATACAGGGTACAATGCAACAAGTGTTGCTTATCAATGTCAAGGGAGGGGAACTTGCTGATGGCTACATTCATTAATTCTTCGGTCACAGTCCCTGGACCAGTCGTAACCAAGTCCTGGCTGTACCAGTAAAACATTTCACTCTCCGATTGCACTGCAAAGGTATCAATTTGTCGCTGTGCTTCCATACCCTGCATGGTTGGGACTACTGCTATACCAAATAGTTGCATGAGGTCTCTGCCCAAGAGGTTTACTAGGCATTTTGCAGAAACAACAATTTTGCTTTTCTGAGTCGGTCCTGAAACAGGATCAGTTATTGCAATATTACAGGAAAGTGGTTCCCGATACAGCTGTCCATTAGCTGCTTTTACCAGTATGTAATCAGGTGACTCCGTGTTTTCTGGCAGTTTGGAGGGATGTATCAGGGTTCGTGATGCCCCTGAGTCACACAAGAATTTGACTTCCCTCCCTTCTACCAAGAGTGTAACTTCTGGTTTCGTGTCTGCTAAATAGAGCTCCAAGCTCAATAAAGCTAGGTCTAATATTTCATTTTCTTCACTGTCACTAACTTCTTGCACTTCCTCTATACCCTCTGTCACATCCTCTACTCCCTCTATCACATCCTCATTTGTCCTTTCTTCGCTAGCCCCTTCTAGTGATTCCTGACTACCATATAGTCAGTCCTCACCCTCCTTGTCTTCCGTTGTTGCCTTCTTATTTTTCCTGCAATCCTTTGACAAATGTCCTTTTTATCGCATTTAAAACATTCACCCCTTTTCTTTCGCCCTTCAAAGTCCTCTGATCTTTGATCAGATTGTTTGTTTCCCTGTGCATTTTTCTTGCCCTTTTTCCTGGACTGTACTACATAAACTTCTGCTCCATCTTCTACAGAAAATACTTGAGCTTTCTTTTTCTTTTTGCTATTAAAATGCCTTTCGGCATGCCTAGCATATTCAAGTAATGACTGTAACCTGCTGGTACGATGGTCTACCATGTGTTTTGTAATAAAACTGCTTATAGGTGCAATACTGCCCTTTAAAAATGCATTCTTTAACTGCTGTTCATATGGGGAATCTTGTGTTTGATCTTCAGGAACCTGCATTCCACAGTGGTTATTAAAACATTCTAATAGTCTGGCATAATACCGGTCAATAGTTTCACCTTCTTGTTGGATGCATTGATTAATGCAAGTCCAGTCTGCCCTAGGCTTCCATTTTTCAGAGATGCGGTCTGAAAGACCTTTTACTCTGGTGTCTAATTCTGTGCTGCTATGTGGGAGGGGTCTTTGTGCAGCGTCACGGGGATTCCAGTTGCCACTAATCATGTGCCAATCTGGCCCCACAATTTGTCTAACTACTTTTTCTACCTCTTCTATGTTTAGGTTATAACTCAGCCTCATTCCTTGTAAATCTTCTGAGAATTTTCTAAAATTAACTTTTGGATGGGGAATTCCCTCAGTGGCTTTCCGGATATCTTCCAGAGTCCAGGGTCTATACACTAAAATAGTTGGGTCCTGATTATCTTGTCCTGCCTGAGGATTGGGTACTTCTATAAGTGGGCATATTTCTTCTTCACTCATAGATCGTGAATTTTTAACCATTTGATATAACTCAATGCCTTCATTTGAGTTGCCTGCCCTTGTTCGAGACCTGGTCCCGATGGGATCTCTAATAAATGGTTTTACTTTTATAATGTCTCTATTTTCAGTGACAACAGGATATCATGGGGGTGGACTAACCTGTTCACTTGCTTCATATTCTAGCAAGGGAGGCGGAGGGGCTGATGCTATTACTAAGTTATTGTCCTCCTTATCTAAAAACATTGTTTTTGAATTGTTGTTCTTTTGTTCCCTGCGGTTTACTTCCTCAATCCACCTGTGTGCCTGAGGAATTCCTAATTTACGTTGCTTTTTTACCCGACCTTTGGAATCAGTTTTGAGCTGTTTGACAAGTTTGATAAGCGAGGATTTTTCTAGTTTTCCATCGAATTCATACTTATTAACCCATTTTGAATAATATTTAATATTGTCGGCGCGCTGCGACTGCATGTATTTTGCATCTTCTGTTAACGGTGGGTTTTGGGGTCTTTTTGTGCAATTATTACCCATTTTGTTCTACCCTTTTGATCATTATGTAACTTCTCTTATTTTTAACGTGGTACCACGGATTTTGTTATAGTCTCTTCAGAATGACTGCCTCCTTATTCTGTTTCTCCTGATCTATGACAAGACAGTAATCTTTTCTGTCCCTGACTTGTAAAATACAGTCTTGACAAAAACAATACAAATCTAGTCCCTGATCTAAAACAGAAAACAGAAAAAAAGTAGATTCACATTACCTGAGCCTACGTGATTGATCACCTGATTCATGGAGACCTGTCCTTCAGTCGCAGATCAGAAAGTGGCTGGCCTCTTTTGTACGACAATTCAGTCGGAGGGCTTTTCAAATAAGAATAACCGATTTAGTTTCTTCCCCGTACGGTTTCAACCACCTGGCCCGTCTGATCCGAGGTGAAGAGAGGGATCCGGCTGGAAGGACCAATCGGTCAAAAGAAAAAACTTCAAAGAGCAATTCACGTAAGGTTCAAGTAAGGCACCCTTTATTAACTTGCAGCAAGGAGACAAAGCATGCAGGCAGAATGATTTGTCTGAACATTAATGATTAATATGGTACTTTTATACAGTTCTTTCCATGTCACACAGAAATGTTACTTTTATTGCTGACGTAGTTAGACACAGCTTTTTGTATTGTTCTACAGAAAATGTTACTAGACTAATTGCTGACTAGTTGAGAATAACTGCTGATTTGCAAAATATTTGAGAAAAACAACCTGGCCTTGGGGCTTATTTTGAGCCCACCACAAACTTTCTATTCTTCAATTGTGCAGTTTTAATATATGTGTTACATTTTGCCTAGATTCAAGGTACATTTCTAGCTTAGGTACAAGTAATGCTGACTATGGTCTAAACTTTCTAACATCCTTTGTTTTCATTATCAATAGCTTCTAGCAGCTGTGTACTTTCTCATGGCATAAGCAGAAAATGAATAACTCTTTGTTAAGTCTCATGACACTAGTAGAAATGAAACACTTCTTATTATTTTCATGACATTAGCAGAAATCAAATGCTCCTTGTTATGTTTCTAATAGCTGTGCAGATTCATGCAGTGTGAACAGAATAAATGTATTAACCCTTTTAAACCTCGAATGCACTAAGCATGCATATTACTAATACATATTTTTCTAACAATACCTAGCAACATCACATGTGTGTCCCAACTTGGGGCCTCCTCATGTACTGTTACAGCAATACCATCAAGTGGAACCACCCAGGGGATGTTGCCCCCCCCCCAGGGCACACACAGACATGTTCCTGTCCCCTGAGCTCAGGTCTAGGGTCTGTTCCATACCGGGCTCCACAGACACATAAGGGTTGTGCTACATCAGTCTGAGGCACCCAGTACACATTCACAGGGCCAACATGCTCCTCCTGCTCAGCCTCCAGACCAAGTACCTTCAGGATGTAGACTGCTGTTGTGAGTAGCAGTGAGAGGTTTGTTCCCATTGTGCCCACATTGGGGACCATGGGGCATCTACATCACAGACCACACACACCATCCACGGTGTTTACCCACCACATGTGTTACATACCACCCCTGTAGATGGTCCTCTATATCTACCAATCCTGATCACCTCCACATGCGTACCTGCCATACTTCCCCATATTCCCATTGCATACTTCATAGACAGGGGCAATGTGGTGCCAACAAGGGACTAACATGTGACATACTCATCCATGGTGCATACAGTGCAAGCTGTACATATCTGTGTGTATTGCTATGTGTGCTGCTGCCTCACACATAGCACACATCACTGTGGTATAGATATAGGGGACATGTCTTTACATACATATATGTGTGCGTGTGTTTGTATATATGTAGACATGTGCATATAGGTATATATCCATAAATGTGTAGATATATGTGATGTATATATGTGTACATATATATGTCTACACATGGGTATATGTATATTTCTGGACATACATGTTGAATGGGGACAAAATGCTCCACACCGGAAGTATATCCCTCATTGGTGAGATCAGACCATAAATTAATCTCATTGGAGATCCACATCCCGCCCCCACCCCCAGCAAAAAAGACCACAGTGAAGAACATCTCAAAAGCAAACTTCACACTTCTTAAGACTGGAGTGGTATCCTTCAAGGCCCCCGAGCCAGTGGAAATCACAACCCACACTGCTGAAACCCTTACAAATGCCTTCTACGAGCACCTCCAGGAATGTATGGATCAAGCAATCCCTAATAAAATCAAGACCCTTTCCACCAAAGGCAGGCACCCGGTCTGGTGGACCCCAGCCATAAACAAACTCTACAACAAGAGGAGAAAGCTACTACATGACAGAGCAAAATCCCTAAAAGGGAAGGCATCTCTGATCAATACTAGCAAAAACTACGATCACTCATAAAATCATCCAAGGCCAACTTTGAGAGAAAAATCGCTAATGACACAAAAGACAATCATAAGGCCTTCTTTAGCTATGTTAGAAACCTGGGTGGAAACTCCCAGATATGCTCAGAATTAGTCCAAAATGATAAAAAAATCATTGAACCCACAGACATTGCCAACATACTGGCAGACAGGTTCAGTGCAAATTTCTCCCCCCCCCCCAAAAGGAGAAATATCTATCCTACCAGAGTCTAGCCTCCCAAACATCTCAGATGCCCAGGTGAGAGCTGCTCTCTCTAAAGCAAAAAACAGCATCAATGGGACGGACGGTGTCCCCGGCTGTGTGCTACCTAACTCAATGAGGAACTAAACCCACACATAAGGCTGCTGTTTAATCTTAGCCTTACTACAGGATACGTACCCAAAGAATGGCATACGGCAACTGTGGTCCCACTCCACAAAGGCGGTGCTTCTACGGACCCTGAAATTACCGCCCATAAGGTTGACGGGCCTTGTCTGCAAAGCTATGGAGAGGATCATAATGGAACTCATAAATAAAGACATTGGGGACCTACAGGCACTGGATCCTACCCAATTTGGCTTTGTCAAGGGCAGATCCTGCCTCTTGAACTTGGCCGACTTTTCAAACAGTCACTAAGGCCATTGATGAGGGTAAGGCAGTTCACACAGCCTACCTTGACCTAGCAAAGCGTCGACACAATACCCCACTTGGGCATCATAGAAAAGCTCACCAGCTTAGATGTAAACCCATATGTCACAAGATGGGTTGCAAACTGGCTCAAGGACAGAACACACAGGGTTAGAGTTGCTGGTGCCATGTCAGACTTTAAGCCGGTCAGCGGTGTCCCACAGGGCTCAGTCCTGGGCCCCTCTTGTTCGGCATTTATTTTTCTGAAGTGCAGGCAAACATAGGGGATTGTGGCTGACAAAATTTGCAGATGACTGCAAACTGGGCACCATAATTGACACTCCATCAGACACAGACATCCTCCAGAGAGGTCTCATAGAAATGGATAACTGGTGCCAGAGCCATGGCCTTAAGCTAAATGCCAAAAAATGTATAGTCATACCCTTTGGGAAAAACAAGGTAACCCCTAATTACCACATAGGTGGTAATCCATTAAACACGGAAGAAGTTATCAGGGACCTGGGGACCCAAGTTGACAGTAACTTCTCTTTTGACAATCACATTGCCAAAGTGGTTAAGAAGACCTTCTACATTGCCCACCTGATCATGAAGGGATTCACATCCAGATCAGGAGAGGTCATTGTACCCCTGTACTCTTCACTTATCAGACCAATGATTGAGTACAATGCCCCATTCGGAATGTACCTTACCCGACACCTGCAGCAGTTGGAAAGACCCCAAAAGTTCCTCACCAAAAGGATAAAGGGGCTCAAACATATGTCATATGATGCCCGACTGAAGAAACTCCAGCTCTATTCAGTCGCATACCGTCTGCTCAGAGGTGATCTGTGCCTGACATACAAGGCCATGTCCAACCCGGAATTAATGGACATGCTCCACCTCAAAAAATCCAAATCCACCAGAGCCACGAGAGCAAGAGACTTAAACCTCAACACGGATATAAATAGGACGTGCTGGAGGGACAGATTCATCACCCAGAGACTCCCTACACTATGGAGCAGAATCCCAGTCCATGTGAGGCAGAGCCCCTCACTGACTCTGTTCAAGAGAAATCTTGGCGAGTGGATGGGAGATCATAGGTTTACCCCGGGAATCATCTCTGTGTCACTGCTGGACAGAGGCACAGCAAACTAATGGGTATAGTATTCTCATCCTAAGGGGTGGTGAAAGCCACACACACTCTGGCTAGGCTTATAAATGCCCTAGGGCAGATAGGCTAGTATGAACCTATGAACCTATGAACCTATATCTTTATATATTATATATGTGACATATGTACACATATGCATACCTATATGTGGGGTACATTCAGACATCAGATCTACAATTTCACAACACCTTCCTGCACAGCTGCACTGTTCTGCCTTGCTACAACACAGACAGGTGCCACATATGGACATGGCCTGACATTAGGGGGGTATATGTGGGACCTGATTGCAGGTAACCCTATTACACACCTATGGCATTCCTGCATGCTGCATTACAGATTCACCTGAGTACCTTGCCAGTGGTGGACTGTGGCTCCCACATGTCCATCATAATGGCATTACTTCCATCACCAGCTATTGGCCATGTAATATACATACTTCCCATTACACAATACACACTATGATGGCTTACATCTTGTCTGTCAGTGCTGACCTGCACAGTTAATGGCTATGGCCCACTACCCACAGGGACAGACACTATTGTCCATAGCAGTTGTTCAGTTCAACATCATTACAACAGCACCTGATGGCATATATAACTCATTTCACATCATCTATCCCATTATGATGGACCAGGTACTACATTCTATTACATGTATATATACTTCACATACCTGTTGTGGGAATGATGTCTTGTTGAATGGCAGCTGGCTAAATGCCTGTGATTTCAGCTGTTAATTTGAAGAGCTTTCTCTTTTTTTTTTTTTCGCTTTCTCTCTCTCTCTCTCGCTCTCCAGTGAATGGATTGAGCTGCTTTGAATAGATTGCAGCCTGGCTTTAGTAGGTGATGCACATGATCAGGTGATGGCCTCTGCACCAATCAGTGTCTTCCACTTGCTAACTGCACGCAGCTTGTTGTGTAGTACTTCCAATTACCACTGTCGTGGCAACCACCTACTATAAATCCCTACATCATGTGGGCATGGTCCCTTTACCTTTCCTGTGTGGTGGACATCCTTCCTGTGTGTGGGCATCAGTGTTACAGACAGCAGGTAGTAATACCTCTTACAGGAAAACTGGCACACTCAGGCCAGCTACATAATTGTAGGCGGTTCCAGAAGTACAGACAGAGTGTGAGTAGAATTGTGTTATGCTTTGCATAGTACTGGTGTTACAGTGTGTGTGTGTACATACTAGTTTACCTTGGAATGCAGTCTGTCTGTATAGCTCTCAACTGTGGGCCTATTCTCTTGGTGGCCAGAGGTGTGCCTATCATGTTTTGTCTGTCCACCACACAGTCCTGCGTCAGATGTTTCACTGGCAGTGTGTGTGTTGAGTGCTATCAGTAGATGGCTACATCCATTTATGTTTCTAACCTCAATTCCCTGACTAAGGGTATGTTGCAGACTATCCTGTAACACCAGCAACTTGCTTAGTGTATGGCAACAGTCTTCCACATATGGGCCTGTGTTCCAGCCTCTGCCCTCCACCTACATACCAAGCTTTGCACATATGACATGCTGTCGGGGGTTGTTCTGTAGTGGGCTGTGAGTATATCACACTGCCATTGCTGCCATCAGTCCACTGCTGTTGTATCCCCCACATATACAGTGGGGCTGGGGCCATATATGTGTGGGCTTCACCTACACAATACATGTGTGCCCTTATTCACTCCAGAGGCCAGTGTATGTAACAGTGGTATATGGCCATGCATTATTTAGTCTGGGGGGGATGCACCATAAATGACCTAGGCTGTTACAAAATGTGGGGGTATCAGGGGTGAGCTGGCTTAAGGTATTTGGATGTACAGTACCATATATTTCACCTATATTTACATTACTTACATAAATTGGATTAATGCAGGCCTACTGCCTCCTGCCATACAGACTGCTCTGTTTGTCAGTGTGCTTGTGATGGTGTCAGTTATGCCTTGTTATGTAACAGTTACATCCCATTTGGTCATCCGAAGTCTTTACCACCTAGTGATTTTGTACAGAGTGTAGATAGAGGCTGCTAACTATACACCTGCATTACTTACTGTTGATTGTTTGGTATCCCGTGTCCCAGTCTGTCTTTACTATTGTACAATTTGAAGGGCTTGGCCTGGACAACAACAGTTGTGAACCTTTCCAGACTACTGTATTAGTATAACTGTTTCACAGTTGCTTTACTCTGTTTATATGGATGTCAGTGTCTGAGCAGCTATATGACATGGCATATAGAACTGTAATAGCACACAAATGAAAGTTTTCCATTTCTGCAAACCTGTGTGTGGTGTTTTTTCCTATGACCTCTCTGTGGGTATATGTTGCAGGCAACAATTGTCATTTGTATGGGAGGCCCATACAGTGCCCAGTTAGTGGCTGTTCCATATTGTGTGCACCTTCTACATATGTATCTTACGGTACATATCTCTGCATGTGTATGTGTAGTCACATGTATATCTATACATATGTATGTATGTATATATATATATATATATATATATATATATATATGTGTATATCTGTATCTGCATATATGCGTCTGTGTATATGTATACTGGGGATGTCGATAGCTTCCACATTTTACATTTCCTATGGGAGCCAGACTGTACTGCATGATATGTTACCAGTACCAGCCTGACATCATACAGGTGGGATGTAGTAGTGTTAACATCTTGTACCCATGTTGTGTCAGATCCTGGTTATAGGATCTGCAACACTTGGTAGTGTATTGCAGGGCGGATGTGTTTGCTGTGGGGGGGTATGCCTATTCATACAAGACGTATATTGTTTGGGGCCTCTCAACCCCATTAACGGTGCATGTAGACATATATGTTTTAGTTAATCTACCATTACTATCTACAGATGTATGGCCATATATGCCTATATATATATATATATATATATATATATATATATATATATATATATATATATATATATATATATATATCTGCTTACATATATATAACTATGTCCATATATACCTACATAGATATATATCTGCGTACATATATGTAACTTGCTGTGTATATGTAGACATATAGGTGTAGACATATATATGTGTCGATGACCGCCACATAACCCATGCACTCAGGTCACTCCACAACAAGTGTAAATATGACTCTGTCATTGTCCATGTTGGTGTGAATGACCTTAGATGTACCTCCCTGGACTACATGAAAAGGGACATGGAAGAGCTCTCCGATCTTGTAGCCCAGACAGGTATGACCCTAGCCCTGAGTAGCATTCTGCCATCACCCAGAATGATACCACAGTTGTTGTTGCTGTCTTTCGGCTTTTCCCGGTTAGGGGTCGCCACAGCGGAACTCCGGTCCGCTAATGATTGCCAGTAGATTTTCACTGTGCCAAGTTGCCAGCTCGACACCCAACCTTCAATGAAGGCATGCCCATTCATGCATGTCTTTCAGAACACCACTCGACCCACAGGGAGGACATGCAGACTCCACACAGAAGGCACTCCCCACACACTAGCTGTGAATCGAACGGGATAACCTCTTGCTGTGAGGCAACAATGCTACCGCTGCACCACCGCATACAAGGACAAAATGATTAACGTCAACGGTTGGCTAAGCTTCTGGTGTTGTTCTAAGGGGATCCAGTATCTGTCTGCTTGGGATGACATGGTCGACCTGCCACGATGCTTTGCTGGAGCTGGCCTGCACCTGTCGCCCCTGGGATTCTGGATACTGGCTAAGGCTCTTGCCACCCCCTATAGTACCTTTTTAGGCAAGGATCAAATGACAAATTCACCACTGTAACAGCAACAGGCAAGCAAAAACTGTGGGTAATGCTACTCAATGCTAAAAGTCTAAATCTCAAAATGCACTCACTTGAGGCACTCCTTAAAATGGAGAACATCGATATCTGTGCAGTGACTGAGACCTGGTTCAAGGTTCCAGAGAGCACCCCTGCACTACAAGGCTATAACTCATACCACACTTTTCAGCCATGTAACCTGGACCAGAACACCAAAGGCGGAGGTGTGTGCATATTCATTAAGGATATCCACACCTCCAGGTTAATTGCTCAGCATAATGCATCCGAGGTTATCCAAGTGCAACTAACTCTGGGCAAAACTGCAATCCAAATTGTAGCTTGCTACAGATCCCCCACCATGCCCCAGGATTCCCACTCCTCTTTTCTTGATGTACTGGAAAATATTAGGGTTCAACCAAACACCCTAATAATGGGTGATTTCAACTACTCCACCACTAACTGGGAAAACTACTTGTGTACCAACTCCTTCACACAACGCTTTCTGGAATTCATAAACTCCAATGCCCTGGATCAACTTATGCACACCCCCACCAGGGGCAACAATATCCTTGACCTAGTCATTACCAACATGAGTGACTGGTGCACCACACCTGAAGTCAACTCTTCGTTGGTCCGATCCGACCATAAGCTAATCACCCTTGATATCCACATCCTGCCCCCAACCCCCATTAAGGAAACCACAGTAAAAAATTTCTCCAAAGCCAACTTCATGCTTCTTAAGACAGAAGTGGTGAACTTCATGACACCCATGCAGATGGACAATACAGTTACGACTGCTGAATCCTACACAAATGCACTCTATAAGCACTTACACAAGTGCATAGATCGTGCTATCCCAAACCGAACCAAGACGCTAACCTCCAAAAAAAGGAAGCCAATCTGGTGCGCCCCTGCCATAAACAAACTGTACAAAAGAAGGAAGAAATTGTTTCAAAAGAGAGTAAAATACCATGAGTGGAGGAGCTCACTAGTCAACCTCAGTAAGAAGCTGAGATCCCTTATAAGATCCTCCAAAGCTAGCTAAGAAAACAAAATTGCCACTGATTCTAAGGACAACCACAAAGCATTCTATAGTTATGTCAATAATCTCAATGGCAACACCCAGATCTGTTCTGAGTTACAGCACAACAGCACGAAAATTACAGAACCAACTGATATTGCCAACATCCTGGCAGATAGGTTCAGTGCTAACTTTACCCCCCTCACCCCCTAAAAGGCCCATATCTATACAGGAAGAGTGCAGAGTCCCTGTAATCACAACTTTGCAGGTAAAAGCTGCACTCTCTAAAGCCAAAAACACAGCATCCATGGGACCGGACATCATCCCAGGCTGCATTTTACACAAATTTCAGAATGAACTGGCTCCCCGCCTAAGCACTATGTTTAATAATAGCCTCACATCAGGCTTTGTGCCCACTGAATGGTACACAGCAACAGTTATCCCACTCCACAAAGGCAGAGCCACCACTGATCCCAGGAACTATCGCCCTATTAGCCTGATGAGCCTGGTCTGCAAGGCCATGGAATGTATCATCATGGAACTCATAAACAAAGACATTGGTAACCTCCAAACTCTGGATCCCACCCAGTTCAAGTTTGTGAAAGGCAGATCATGCCTCCTGAACCTGATCGACTTCTTTGAGGCAGTCATCAAAGCCGTAGATGAGGGTAAGGTGGTTCACACAGCCTATCTTGACCTCGCCAAGGCTTTCAACACCATTCCCCATTCTGGAATTATAGCTAAACTCACTAAACTAGGTATAAATCCCTATGTCACAAGATGGGTTGCCAAATGGCTCACTGACAGAACCCATACTGTAAAAGTTGCACACTCCAAATCTGACCTCAGACCAGTGAGAAGTGGAGTACCACAGGGTTCAGTCCTGGGATCTCTCCTGTTTGGTATCTACTTCTCTGAAGTACAGGCTAACACAGAAGGCCTCTGGCTAATGAAGTTAGCAGATGACTACAAACTTGGAGCCATAGTCAAGTCCCCAAATGATGTGGAAATCCTACAGAAGGACCTTGCTGAGACAGATGCCTGGTGTCAGAGCCATGGCCTCAAGCTCAATGCCAAAAAGTGCATTGTCATCCCCTTTGATAAAAACTCTGTACCCATGAACTACTACATAGACAGCAGTCTACGTAACACCAAATGTGTGATAAGAGACCTTGGGACCCAGTTGGACAGTAGTCTGTCCTTTGATAGTCACATTGCCACAGTAGTCAGGAAGTCCTTTAACGTGGCACACCTCATCATAAAAGGGCTCTCATCCAGGAAAAAAGAGGTCATTGTTCCCGTCTGTCGACACTCATTAGACTCATTATAGAGTACAACGCCCCTTTTGGAACGTACCTCACAAGACATCTGCAGCAGCTGGAAAGGTGACAGAAGTACCTCACAAAGAGGATTACTGGCATCAAACAGATGCCCTACACTGACCGTCTCAAAAAACTCCAGCTTTACTCCATAGCATATCGCTTACTCTGAGGTGATCTCTGCTTAACCTGCCATCTTCCTGTGTCACCTGGACTGTTTTTGTTGGAATTTATTTGGTACTGTATATACGGTTTTTCCACTGGTTTCAATTTAACATATAAAGCTATGTCAAACCCAGAGCTGTTGGACATGCTACACCTAAAGAAATCCCAATCCCTCTGAGCTACACACTCTAGGGTCCTAAATCTTGTCACCACAATAAACAGGACATGCTGGAGGGATAGATTTCTGTCCCAGAGACTTCCCATACTCTGGAACAGGCTACCCATCTATGTCAAGCAAAGTTCTTCATTAGCACTCTTCAAGAAAAATCTTGATGAGTGGATGGGAAATAGGAAATACACCCCGGGGATCACTTCTGTGTCTCTGCTTGACAGCGGCACAAGAAAATAACTTTCTTGGGTGGCATAAGCCAGGGGAACCTTGTTGGCTAGGCATACGTAGACCCTCGGGCCAATAGCCTAGTACCTACCTATGAATCTATGTAGGCATTTGCATGTATATATGTTCATATATATTTATATATATGTATACATTTCTAAATATATATATATATATATATATATGTTGTATCTGTGTAGATATTGAGTCTATATCATATTATTGAATACTCACAATCTCGAATGGCCAAAACATCGAAAGTGACGTTCATCTAAACTGTTCTTGTGGGGGGCTGTGCCTTCCACACCCCCCGCTAAATATATATACCAACTCCAAGATCACACTACAGTGAGGAAAGGGCAAATTGACTGACCCTCACTGTACCACGATCCCACAAGAACAGTTTCTATGTATGGCACTTTCAATGTTTTGGCCGTTCGAGAATGTAAGTTTTTGATAATGAAATAGGAACCCTAGATATTAATATATTTACACACACATATACAGCTAAATGTTGGAATACATTCTCTGTACTGTTGCATGACTGGGCTGGATAATATGTTTCTGAAAACATCAGATTTATGTATATCTGTCATGACTTAGTGATAAATCACTTTGTCTACGGTGTGCAGGGTCCTGGGTTCGAGCCTTGCAGAGGCTGATTATTTTGTTGCTTGGCAGAACACGGGCCATTGGATACAGAGTGATTGAGGCACATAAAAGCAGTTGCAAGCGGGTTTGCATGGAGGTAAACGCTGCTAACTTCCGGTTACAGTTACTTATACTCAGTTAGCTTCTAAATTGCTTAACCTGTGTAGGCATAGCTTACCCCCGTGCAAACAGGCTTAAACCCGCTTACTGCTGCTTAAAAGTGCTTACTCCCACTTTTTCTTTAAAAGAAAAGAAAAAGGGGTTGCTAGGAAAGTGGTGAAAAAAGGGCACAAAGAGGGAAAGACAGTAGGAAAATAGCCAGGGATGTGCAGGAAGGGTGTAAGGAAGGTCCATAGCTGCACATTTCTTCTACAGCAACAGCTGTGCATATACACTGAATTTGGAGGTAGACTTGGACACTCAAACCCCTGGAGGGGGTGAGGACAAAAATAAGTTGTGATGCCAATTAGTCCAGATTACATGTGCCCAGTGGACACGTGTGAAATGGACAGTTATGTGTGCAGCGAGATTTTTTTGTGGGAACAGATTGCTCTTTTTTTTTCAGGTGAGAGTGCGATGTTGGGGAGGGGTAATAGGTATATTTGGGGAGGTGGGCTGGGTAGGTTAACAGACAAGACAAAATCCAAAAAAAAGAGAGAACCACCACAGAAAAAAAACAGCAGAAAACAAACACTTCCAAGAAGACCACAAGTTTAATGGAGTTTAGCACTTTCTTCTCTATTACAGAGACTTCCTCAGAACAAACATTCAGAACGTCACCCAGCCATATAAATACCGCCCCCAATTAATCAATTAACTTATTCACCATAATTTAAAGAAATACTTCACAAACACATTATGAAAAGACAAAAATTCATAAATACTTAAAACACAATTAGATATGACATAATACATGACAAACAACACTTAATCTACATTAAAACCATGTATAATTCACATTTGACTAAAACAAATACTTTTCTTAACCTAAAATGTGTTTGAGTCTTAAAACACTGGAAATGCTAATGGTCTCATTAATCCCAGGATATCTAGATGCATTTAAATACAACTGCCATTTCAATTCTAACAGGTCCAAGTGTGCATCTGCTATAGCCCCCTGTTCGTCCTTTACTAACTGTTGCAAAACCAAAAATTTAAAATGATGTTCTGGGTTTTCACTAACATGCCTAAACAGGGCGCTAGTAGTCCTCTTGTTTCTAATCTCCCCTAAATGTTCACCAATTCTCAATTTTAGTTTTCTACAAATTTTACCTATGTAGAAACTGGGACATTGTTCACATCAGCCAAATAAACAACATAAACACTATTACAGTTGTAATGCCCCATTATATTAAGTGTTTTACCATTAACACTAACTTTGCCATCTGTCTCTTTAATAAACGAACAAAAGGAACAGGAAAGGCATTTAAAATTACCCAATTTTCTGTTGATTCTAACCTCATATCTAATGCCCTCCAAAATGTTCTTTAATGATCGATCTTTCCTAAAAACATGCCTGGGATTTTTACCTACTTTGAGACCTACATTACCATCAAAATGAAGAATTTCCCAATTTGTGTTAATTATATCCACAATACTGTGTGCTATTCTATTGTATGTTAAAATGAAGGTTGAATTATATCCAATCTTTCCACAATTCCATTCATTTTGACCATTAAAACCATGGCCCAAAATGGACCTATATACACCACATGCCCTTTTTTGAATGACTTCTTGATGAAGTTCGTCTAGAAGACCATTGGGATATCCTCTTTGCTTAAACATATTAATGATAAAATTTAATTCAACAGAAAAATCCACTTCAGAGCTCACCATCCTGGCTGCCCACACCATTTGGCCTTTAACAACTGCCTTCAACAGACAAGACAAACAAGATGCATACAGGGGCAGTATATGACACAAGTGGGGGGTAAACACCTTGATGGGGAAGGGTGTTGGGATATCGGAAGCCCACAAGTCCCCTAGTGGTAACAGTGGGACTGAGGTCCCCACCCATGGGCAATCACCACTGCACCTTCACAGCCCCAAAGGTGGCTGTGCTGGGGGCTGAGTTGCAGAGCCTGGCTGACTCTCTAATCATGACATGCGGCCCTCAAGCTGGTGTAGAACATCACCAAACTGCTCATTGATTGCTCTATGCACCACGAGCCCGACCTGGCGACGGGTGACAGGTGCCTGTCCATGCCCATTCCCAGGGGGGGGCCAGCCCCATCCTCTGAGATGGTTCAACCTGAAGGTGGTGCAGGATCAATGAACAGGGAGGTACTAGGTTGGGCCCCAGACATGCTGGTGCCTGGTGCCATGGCCAGCTGTGGTGGGACAGGTGGGTCCGCTGGGACCAGCCTTCCCAAGCATGCTATAGTATTTAAATTACATCATCATTTGTGGGTTAGTAATAGTCAACACATTCCAGGGTTAGGTATAACAGCATGCATAGATATTCCCATTAACCCAGACACCAGATATGGAACAGTTACATAGCAAACAGAACACATGCATATATGGGACCACAGTGGTAATAACAACAGTATGCAGGTACATTGATGGCACCATGCCACTAATGTTGGAATTATTCAATATAGCACATGCATGGGAACCATGCAAATATTTATCAAACAAATGGACATTATCAGAGTCATTACATACAATTTGGGGTGGGTATGTTGATTACTGTTGGAGATATGGTTGGGGGGGGGAGGAAATGTCAATTAACAACTAGTATATTCCTGTAGTCCACATTACTTTCCTAGTCAGTGCTGTTATCTGTACCTTACACTACCCTATAGCCTTAGTTTGGTCAGTGATATGGCTGTCGTCATCGTTATACATGAACTAGTTTTACCTGCAGTATACACCTCTTACCTGGTATACCATACCTGTGGAGGGCATGTTTGTTAACACTAACTGTTTCTACACATACTCCTGGATTCCGGGTTGTTGTTTTGCACATAGCTATCCAACTCTTTCTGCACAGAATCTGGCCATGTGTTGACCACATGCTAGTGTGCCAGGACATATCTAGAATATTGCCCTCTTCCACCTTTAGTGACCTGACACACACATATACATGCTTTTCTGCATAGTTATATTATGTAGCACAGTGTAGGTGACAGTGATCAGTGATACTTTATTATTCAGAGAAACTGCAACACTCACAATTCCCTACAATACCAGAGTGAACAGTACCAGTACAGGTTATAATGGTCTGTATTTCTCAGCACAGTGTTCATATCCAACGTATCTGTGGGAGCAATGTTTGTTAGCACTACCTGACTGTTGCCACACAAAGTTCCAAATTACACATTAGTATTATGCACATACATCTCAATCTGTTACTGTACACACTCTGGTCACAACTTGACAACATGGGAGTGTAGATAGGACATACTTCAAATATTACTCTCCTAACAGTTTTGGGGGTTAGGTGTGTTCTCATGATGTTTGACAATCACTTGTATTCCCTGTTTGTTGGCTACACATCTGGGATCATCCCCACAGACTTACCAGGGGGACATGGGTATAGGCAGCAGATATGGGCAGATATACTGGACATTCTGGCCTCATCTGTACAGTTGTGGGGTATGAATCTGTATGCAGCCTATTTCCACTCCCAGGATTCAGACCATGGCTGTGTCTGCTACAACTTAAACACTGTCCATCACAGTTGTGTCTGCTATATAGATATTGCTGTATATCTCCAATCTGCTTTCTGTCTTATTAATACCCTGTGCTTATGCATTTTGACCTTGTATTACAACACTCATATACAGATTTCCTAGGCCATTATATGTTGTAGGACAGTGTGGGTGACAGTGATGTGCAATACCTTATTATTCAGAGCAAATGCATATCATTCTTGTATTTCTGTCCAGTGTTGGTATCTGACAGACCTGTGGGAGGAATGTTTATTAGCATTACCTGAATGTTCCCACATGCAGTACCAGATCCCATATTACTATTATGCACATACATCTCACTCTGTTACTGTACACACACTGACCACAGCTTGACAAGTTGGGGTGTAAATGGGACATACGTGGCTTGTTAGTCACATAAGGTATTGGGGAGTTGCTTGTGTGCCAGCTTTGTTCTCATAGCTGTGTGTCAAGCAGTTGTATTTCCTGTTAGCTGCCTATATGTCTGGGATCATCCCACTGATTTCCCAGGGGGACAGGTTGATAGGCAACAGATATGGGCCACTTTAATTGACATTCTTTACATATTTGTACAGTTGTGGGGTATAATTCTGTATGCAGACTACTACCACTGGCAGGATTCGAACCATGGCTGTGTGTGCTCAAAAAACAACAGTTCACATCTCAGTTGCAAGTGCTATTCCATTTTTGTTGTCTGAATTTTCCCTGTTTACTGTCTATGTGTCTCTCAGTTGTACTAAATGGCCTCTGGGGTTTACAACTGTCATATACAGGCATTCCTACACATTCAATTTATGGTGCATGGTGTGGGTAACAGTGCTTAATACTACAGTACTACTACATGATTGCATATCTACATTACCATATTATACCAGGATATACACATGCAGTTCAGCAATTAAACCTGTTTTGTCAGGCTATTACACTTTTATTGACTTACAAACAATATGAGACTCTTCCTGCCATATTCTCTAGTGTATGCAGTACTTGCCTTGAACAGTACAGGTTTTATACAAGCAATTAATTTACTACTACTTTATTTTTATTTCCTATGACAGTAAATGCATAAGTATTACTGATCTGCCTCCCATCGCAACCTTGCCAGGCGACTGATGTGGGCCTCCTGGTTCACGGCCTGCTCCATTGCAGCTGTGGGGGACATAAGAGGAATATTTAGCCATATCTATCCATGATATACCTGAGCTGGCAATTATTACACATATACTGGGGTGATACTTACACATGGCTGGAACATCCCCCTAACACTCTAGCCTCTTGGAGCCACTCCTCCAAGAGGTCCCCCTTACGCCGCTTCAGGTCGGCATAGTGGTGCCTGACCTGCTCACCAGTTCGGGGTATGCCAGTGGCACTGGTGAGGTCACGGGCGAGATGATCCCAGGCCTCCGCCTTATATTGGGAGCCCTGGTACTGGCCCTGCAGCAGTCTCTGAGCATGGTCTTTAAGTAGGAGTCCTGCCATGAGCTTGGACTCCTGGATGCACCAGCACTGCGCCCGTAAGTACACACCTTCTCCCCTTACTGCCATAGTGCCTGAAATGGGAAGCTACAACCAGTTATGAGATGTATTCCTGCCTCTTGGGTTTAAGTAGGGCTGATTTACCACACTTTTCTGTGATTGGCCAGTTTTGAAAAGGCTAAGCTATTGGCAAACCTGCTTTCCTAGGGTTGGCATTGTTTAAAGGGGTATACCACTGGGCACAGTGAGTTAGCTGGTCTACACATTGCTCACATCTTCTAAGCTTGCCTGTGCAATGCTTAGCATTGCTTACATTAGACTTTGCATTATAATGCCTTTTTGGCATTGAGTTATTAATCATTACACCTTATATGTATGCCTGGTATCTATGATTAATGTGTACACTCGGTGGGGTCCTTGTGTTTTATTGGGGAATTCAACACTCTACTACAATTACACCTCACTTCTGGGCTTAATGCTGTACTCCAGTTCACATATTTATGTTATGTAGTGGGTCATGGAACATATGACTGTATACTGATTCCTTTCACAGGTTCAGTTTGGTTATACTATGGTGAGGGCTTGTTTGCTGATACCTCATTCTTCTGTACTTCTGTGATGGCTTGGTGGTTACCTACTGTGACTATGGTGTATAGGGTCCTGGGTTTGAGACCTGCATGGCTGTTTATTTTGTTGATGGGCAGAACAAGGGACATTGGATACAGAGTGATTAAGACACTTTTGAGCAGTTGTAAGTGGGTTTGTGCAACAGTAAGCACTGCTAACCTGCTGTTACATCTGCTTACAGAGAGTTAGCTTCAGAATTGCTTAGCCAGTGTAGGCATTGCTTACCGCCACGCAAACAGGCTTAAGGCTGCTTACTAGTGCTTAAATATGCTTACTACTGCTTATTTGTGCTTAAACCTGCTTATTAATGCCTTATTCATTATGAAACTGACACCTCACATGTGCATTTACTGCAGTACTCCATTTCATAAAAATATGTTATTTAGTGAGTTATGCAACATAAATATTACTCATAACATGCTTTGCCATGGAAAATGGAATCTGCAGCAGTGGAACTCGAACCGGGAATGCCTGCTCGTAAGGCAAATGCTCTGCCCACTACACTATTGCTATGCTGCTTCTTTTGCATATATATTCCTTGTTATCCTCTTCAGCCATTTAAGCTCCATTAACTGTAGCTAAGCGATGGTCACACCCACGCACCTACGGTTAGCTGTAATTGGATTTTTAAAAAAAAATAAAGGCTTTCTTCATTTTATTTATACATTCTGTTGCTATTGTACACAAGGGGGACTGTTGCTGGGGATATGCGTTCACCTGTGAGCGGTCTCACTTATTGCATACCGCTTTCTGCTGTTCTATATTGTGGGGCATGTTTATTCTGAGAGCTCTGCTCTCAGTCATGCCCCCTGCACTCTTACACACTCCATGTAAGCCTAGGAGCTTGGGCAGTGTGCCTCATTAATATGCATGGCATGCTGCCGTCCTGCTCCTAAATAGTCTCTTCCATGCAGGACTAAGCTAGTCCTGCAAGGAAGATAAGTGAATCCAGGGGTTGATAATGTAAAATCAATAAAAATTATTAATACAAGTCCAAACAGAGATGAAAAACATACTAACGTGCACAAACACTTTTAAAACAATATTTTTTTCTAGCCAAGCGAAGCAATGCAGTGATTGGTAGCAACCTGTTGCAGCTGTCAAATGCTAACTACCTGTTGAATATCCATTTGCTCAGCATCTTTGACTGGTTTAGACACCCTATGTAGGTATTATGTACCACATCGTCCTCTGCAAGCCCAGTTATTGAAACAATTTGGTCCATTTAGTAGTTGTTTACAATTATTTCATATTTATTTACAGACATCATATTTTATGAGTTTTTTGACCACACATCTGGTTTCATTGAATGCCATCCAAAGCATGGTTTTCTGTTTATGAATATAATTGCTGGTGTAGCACTGGTGTTTACATGAAGGTCATTATGATAAACAAAAAGGAAAATTATGTATCTTGTATTGCAGAGACTTATCATAGGGGCTCATTTCCTTATCAGTCTTTTCAGAATTTTCCATAAATTTTCCATCCACTTCATATTTGTAATTGTGTTGTGAGCTATAGATACAAAATATATAATGCCACTTTGCTTTACAAATGCCTTACATTTATTTGAGTTAAACTATGAACAGTTACCAATGGCAATTTTTTGAAGTAAGCCATGTCTTGAAAACTAATTATTTGCACTGATATTATCTCATCAGATCTCACTGACTTGACAGTTTTCATTGCCTCCATCGAAATAACTTCTGATCACTTTGAACATGTTGTTAGCAACACTGTGTCCCTATAAAATCATTATCAGTACATTTCAATTATGTAGATGCCCATTCTCAAGGATACAGGGTGCTGGTAGTGGTGCATTCTGAACCATCTCAAATCTATCCCAGATTCTTTCTAAGTGTAAAGCTCAATTTGCAAATCATTGACAGGCCACTGCATAAACCTTTGAGCAAGGAACTTCATCTTGCAGTTTCTGGGGTCCCCTCATATATATAACATCCAGTGCCATGAAATATAACTTAACTTGCAGTACTACTTTGGGTTCACTTAGTAAGATTCCATTACATAAAGATTGTTTCTATTCTGTAGTAGCAAAATCAAGGTGCAGGAAATTATTAACAAGAGCTCATCCATTTTTAACTAATACATTCAAATGAGGCAGCATTTGGTTAGTCCGGGTTTTCATCTGTAAAGTGGAATGTGTCAAAATTAACTGTGTAACAGCTGAGTCCTAATGTATATCTACTGGGTGTGTTGGTTCTTTGAACTTTTCCAATGGCAGTCATAACAATATTTTAATTATACTATGCCGCCTTTTCTTTTTTTGCTTTTAATACTGTGAGTTGCTTCTGTTGTAACTTGTCTGCAGTCATTTTAGAGACTTATTTTCTTAGTAAAAAAAAACAGTTACTAGTGTCTGGTAATCTGTAATCAGTGTAAATCATCTTCCATATAAACATTGTTTAAATTTCTTTGCTCCACAGTTCAGGCTAAGGACTTTCCATTTTCTGCTTTAGTCAATAGCCTGTAAGCTAACTCTATATGCACCAGTTCCATAAGAACCGCCACAAACCAAGCTAACAGGCAGATATGAAGCAATGCAGGTAAGCACCTTGCCCAGCATAATCAATTAATTTGTCTCTTTGAAGCTCTGCTTGCAGTCTTCCATCTATTTCCATTCAGATCTGTCCTGGATCAATATCTGTAATTTGGGTAATGTCTAGAGGTTTTGTAGTAAGTTATGGTAGATGTTGACTATTCTCAGTTATAACCTGCTACGACATGCTATGAGGCCTAGATGCATGAAACACAGGCTTTTATGTTTTGTGCAGTCCACCTTTATCAATCACATCCCAAAAATAAACATTTGCATCTATGAAAAAATGTGCTCTATTTGCTTTAAACCCATATGTTTTAAACCTGTCTAGGACCCTCAGTAAGTTCTACATGTGCCCTTCTGCAGTCTTCTGCCATCATCAGAATTATATTTTGTCACCAGGATTACATTTTGTCACCAGGATAACATCTTGGCAGAACTGTATATTCAGAAATTCTATGACTACTTGGTGTTTGGTGCCAAACAAGTGCAGCCACTTTATGCATATTAATTGTAAGGAACTTCTTAGAAATTCATATATTCATAAATTCATAGATAGATATTAGGTAACTGGTTTACAGGCCAATACATGTCTACACAATAAACCATTTTCAGAAGTTCTTTCCAGCCCTGAGGTGGATAACGCAAGATAGACTGAGGGAAAATTTGAAACTGTCAAGTCTAGATTTACCATGAAGGTGGCAAGGAATTTACTCTGCTTGAGATGGAGTAGACATTTGTTTCAGAGGGGGAAGACAGATTGTGCCATGAATCTATCATGTTAACATGTCTTATTCATCTGTTGATGCAGCTTTAGCTCCTTTAAGCATTTGTGCGTCCAAGGAATTGGAGATCAAGGAGTGTCTGCTCTTTCATGGCTTGAAAGGCTAGACACACATCACCATGAAAGAGTTTGTAATGTAACACGTATAATGAGATGATTGCTAGGCTATCTGCATAACTGAGGGTCTTGAGGCCAATTATGTTTTTGATTAGGAATCACTGAGATCTCAAGTAGACTGATGTTTTGACAAACACATGCCAAAAGGAGTGTTACATTCAATAATGGGTCTGAAAACAAATGAGTAAAGGGGAATCAAGACTTCTTTGGAGCTCAAAAAGATGCTTTGGAAATTACTAGAGTCAGAATAGAAAGATTTCTGAACAACTATGGAGACATGATGGTCAAATATACAACATTATCAACAAGCGTGCCTAGATCCCAACAGTGTCTAACTTGAAGGGTATGTCATGTAGATGTTATGATGTGGAAATGTTTTGTGTACCACTGCAATTCCTCATGTTTAATTTGAGACCAATATTCTTGTGCCAGTTGTTAATATACATTAACCCATGTTGTAGCAATTATGAGTCAGAGGGGGAATGTATAACAATGCTCAATTTACAATTATCTGCAAACTTAGATTTTATATAATCATAAGCCAGGAGAGCTGATTTGAAAGTCTGAGAAACAGATGCCAAATAGGACAGAACCCATCAGTGAGCCATGTCACATGGCATGCTATTGATAAAATTTTTGCTTTCTAAAGTAGCAGCTGTGACTCTTACCACATGGATACTGTCAGATGGCCAATTAGTTATCTATTGTATACTTGGATTATATTTAGATCTACAAATTTATCAATAATACTTGAATGGGAAGCGGTATCAGGCTTCGGTCAGATTCAGATGTGCAGTATATACTGCATAACAGCTATCCACTGCTTTAGTAATGTTTTGAAGAAACAAATGAGGCTAAGGAAGCAAAAACCTACTTTTAACAAAGTCAAATTGGTGGTCCAGGGTTAAGAAAATTTCAATATCCAGATTAATAATGAGGTCTAAGATTATATGATCACAGCTTTAAATATGAAGCTAGTAAAACTAATGGGTTTGTAATTACCACCAGGTCCATGGCTGGGCCACTCTTATGTAACAGCATTCCATGGCTGTCTTTTAGGCTTCAGGAATATATCTAGTGAAGAGGCTTAGATCAAAGAGGTTAAGTAGGAGTTCAAATAGGCCATATCTGATACTGATAATCAGGCAAACTGCTATGTTATGAAGACCCATGCATGAGGTGTTCTTAGCTTTTGAGAGGGCTGAGTGGACTTGTTCCATAGTAATTCTAGGAGGTAGCTGAGACTCTGAAATCTTTGGAATAATTACAACTATAGGTAGAATAAAATTTGCACTAACTTTGTCATCTAGGATAATAGCTACTTCCTTCGGGTCAGAGTGGATAGTATTATTGTGGACTACTTCCAAACTTTGCTGTGTAGTAGTTCTTAATTTTCTTCCATAAAGAAACGGTTGTAGCTATTTTTGGTTTCTGTGACTATTTGAAGTTATATTCAACTTTAAATGTCTTAATGTTACCCTTAACCATTTTGCTAGTTTGCTTAAGTGTGCTCTTAAGGTGGTTAGGCTAGAATCTCTTAGAAGCATTAAGTAATTTCCTTCACTTGTATACTTTAGTTATATAGATGTTCCATCATAGGGAGTTGTTTTTAAATTTCTCATTATATTTGATAAAAATAGGGAGTGCCTCATCAATTCAACTATTTAAATGGGAGCACAGGTGATGGCTTTAGCAACGGCATCCATCAGAGGAGATTTCAGTGGAATTTGTTTAGGCTACCAAGTAATTGAAGAAGGCTTGCTTTTGTGAAGTTCCTAAGCACTGAGGTATTTGAAGGGAACGTTTCATCACTTTTAATGGAAAAGATTAATGATTTATACTGGTAACCAAACTACGGATCGATGATACTAAAGAAACCAGTAATCAAAGTTGTATCACCACAAACCCAGTTGGAAGCACAAACTCCGTTTGATAAACTCCGTTTAATGAAAAAAGAAAGCAGTCCACATTAACGTATAGCACACACAAAACACGTTTTCGTCTTCAACTTCATCAGATGGCTAAAACACCCCACACTACCCATTTAAATACAACTTTATCCCCTCAGACATCCAATAGAAAAACAGAAGTAATTAATAGATACCAAATGCTCTTCTAAAAAAATTTATGTATGTGTGTATAAGACACTCAAATACATCAGTTACACCAAAACATCCAAAAATTAAAAACATTTAAAACCATTATTAAATTTGATTCAAAACATGAAATGTTAAAAAGACCTAAAGCTCCCTCTTGTGTCAAAAGTATGTATGTGTAAATATAATAAATAATAAACACACATGGTTAAAAAACTTTTACAGTTTGGCAGATCTTAATTTTAGTACTGGCGCTAAAGATATCATATCTTTTAGACCTGGAGGTCTATTAGCTTCCAAAATTAGCTGCCAGTACAGTTCTCTATAGTCAACCAGGGTCTCCCACATCCCACCCCTCGGATCCAAGGGAACTACCTCAAGTACAAAAAAATGAAATCCTTTTGTTTTGCATGTCAAACTATGTTTATACAACGCATTGTTTTCACATTTATTTCTAACATCATAAAGGTGTTCGTAAATTCTCTGTTTTAATTTTCTCTCAGATTTACCTACATAAAAGGGATTCACATTCCTTACAGGTAACTAAATATATAATCCCCTTGGTATCACAATTAACATAGGTGTGTAACAGTAATTTCCTTCTCCTAGCTTCCAAATAAAAGGAATCACCTGTTTTGAGGTAGGCACAATAATTACACCTCCCACATTTGTACGACCCTTTCTTCACCCTAGTGGACTTACCCTCCTTGAATTTGTTGGAGACCCTTTCTAAAAAATTTTTTATGGTACTCCCCCTACGGTAAATATGTGTTAAAGGTTCATCGAAAATATATTTTAAATCCGAAACCTTAGAAAGGTTATCCCATTCCCTATCTATTATCCTTCTCACAACACTAGACTGACCATCATAGGTAGTGACAAACCCTGAGTTAAACTCATTGCTTAACCCAGTACTCAGTTTTTCATCTTTTCCTTTTTCGGGGGAAATTTTCCCCAATATAGGAGCAAATCTACCCTTCCTTTCTTCCCATACTTCTTTCAGTATTTTATCAAACAACTCACCGGGATATCCTCTATTTAAAAATAACTCTTTCAATTTCATCACTTCACCTGTAAAAGTTTTATCATCTGAGGTCATCCTACACATTCTAACAAGTTGCCCTTTCATTACCCCCTTCTTCTGATATAGTGGGTGGGCACTAGCAAAATGCAGATAAGAGTTTGAGAAGGTTTCCTTTCTATGAATCCTGGATACAAAATTTCCATTTTTCTTCTCTATATTTACATCTAAATACGTTAACTCATGTTCATTAAATTTGTAAGTAAAATCAAAAAATTCAGTTGTACCTTTGAGGTATTCCACAAATTTGTCAAAGTTGTTTAAATTCCCTCTCCATAAAAAACATAAGTCATCTAAAAACCTTCCATATAGTGTCCAATGACATTTGAAAGGGGACTTTAACAAGTATTCATTTTCCCAATAGGCCATAACTATATTAACATAAGTAGGGGCACAATGTGCCCCCATGGCCACTCCTTTTTCTTGCTTGAAATATTCACCTTGAAAAAAGATAAAGTTATTTTTTAACACCAGCTCCATTAGTACCAAAATTGTCCTAAACTCGTTTTGGGAAAGTTCCTTGTATCCAGTCAACATCTCCTCAAACCACTCCATACCTACATCATGTGGTATACTGGTAAACAAGTCAACTATATCCAAGGTCCCAAAAGCCAGTTCATCATCATACAAATTAGGTTTTAATTTCTTCAAAAAATCCCAGGAATCCTTTAAAATGTTAACATTGTTCAAAACTAACCCTTTCACCTTCACATCAACAAACTTTGCTAGAGGTGCTGTTATTGACCCATTTGCAGACACTATAGCACGTAAGGGAGGGTCGTTGATATCCTTGTGTACCTTAGGGATCCCAAAAATAGAAGGAACCTTAGGTTTCTCAACATTTAAATAGTGGTAGGTTTTAATGTCAATAAGTCCTTCCATTAATAAATCATTTAAGGCAACCTGAATTTTTCTATATGCTATGTAGATTTCATTCAAGGAAATTCTAGAGTATTTATTGGTGTCATTCAATAATTCCATCATTTTGCCTTCATAGTGAATGTGATCCATAAGGACAACCCCCCCCCCCACACACACACCTTTGTCTGGTTTCATTACCCTTAAGTTACCATTATTACTCAAATCTTTTAAGACCTGATTTTCTTTCATTGTCAAATTCGGATACACAAAATTGTGTTTCAAACTACACCTTAATTCTTTTTCTACCTTTAACTCAAAATTCCTCAGTTGGGGGTGTAAAGGTGGATTAAAAGTGCTGGTATGTGCCAAACTGTGTTGATTAAAAGTAGTTCCTTTTCCATTAAAAAATATTTCCAAATTTTTCTTCTTCAGAAACATTTTCACATCCACTAATAGTTTGAACATATTAGTTCTCTGTCTAGGTATAAACCCAAACCCCTTGGAAAATAAATCAAAAAGTGTCCTGTCTACAACAATGTCAGAATAATTGAAAATGTTAAAATCTTTATGAGACCATTTGTTACCCTCCTGTGTAATAAGCTCAGTTAATTCCATCTCTTTTCCTTCCTTTCCGGATGTCCCCATCCCCTGCCCCTGTAGTTTTTTGTATTGTACACTACAGGTTCTTTGTCTATCAATCTTTCAGATCTCCTGAGTGGAGGAAATTCGGGACATTCCTGTTCATTTTCATGTACAAATACTTCGTCATATGTCACCGCATCATAGTGTTCTCTACCCCAACGAGACTTTCCCTGATTAGCCCAACTTTTGGGCCTGGGGTATTGCGTTTTGTTTTTATATTCTTTAGTGTCCCTCTCAATTTTCCCCACTTTCCTATTCTGCACTTCAATACATTTGGATTCAATATTTCTAAGTAGTTTCTGATACTTAATTTTTTCTTCCTCCACTTTCAACAGCAAATCACTAGTAATGCCCTTGTTAACCCTTTCTATTTTCTCATGCAATTTCTCCATCTCCCCCACATTGTTTTTTATAATAGCACGCGTGTGTGTCAGATTGTGTGGCTGTATATATGTAACCAAGTAACAGGAGAACCTCAGTCACATCAATGTGTTCTGAATGCCCAGTAAATTGATTATTTGCTTAAACAGGCATTATAATGGCAACCATGCTTTTAGCCAGAAATGTGAAAGACATGGAAGAAGAGGTGATGACCATAGCTGGTAAAGCAGGAAGGCTTGTCAGCCATTTGATCCCAAGCTGGCACATACTAGCTAGCTTCTCCTATTATGACATCAGTTGCCTAGCCAATTACTTTTGAATCTCATCATCATTCGGGTTGATGGCAAAACTCCACTTCAAACCAGTGCCTTTCTTGTCTTGGACACAGGCATCAGTCACTTCCTTTTGCATGTCCCTCTAGGAAGACAGCCTAAAGACATTTACCCCCATGTGGGTCACTACCAAGTCATAATTACATTTGTCAGGGTGGGGGGAACTAAAAGTCCTTGATACATCCTTCATCTTGTTTCCAGAAAGAGAGCTGCCACTCTATTCTTATTCAGCCTGTTGAGGGTGGTGTCCGTCTATCTTCTTATGTGCATAAAGAAGATGTTGAGGCCCAGGTGTTTGTTTAAGTATTTTACTATGTACAAACACATCAGGATGGATAGCAAGAACATTGAACTTAAACTAGCTAACTAACTGACTGACTAGTAACATTGCATGATTACATTCTGGCTGCTCACTCCAAATGGCACTGTTGCTTGCATGTGCTCAGTACTTGCATGCATGTGCTGACTCACTGGAAAACTTCTTAAAGGTATATCACACACACTCTGATCTACATCCTCCCTCTTTACTGAGCTGTCTCATATAAACAATGACATTTCAATAGGCATGCACTTATATAGATAGTAAGAAAGAAAAACAACAGTTATGTCCAGGTTGCCATGTATCTGGAAGTAGGTTTCGAGATGCGAACTGATTTCATGACATGATAATTAGGGCTGGGTTTAGCAACAGGGACAGTCACTGAGGAATGTTCTGCTTGAGGAGTCTCTGGGATTTTCTCAGGAATGGGGATTGCTGACGGAATGTTCTCTGAAACAGGAACATTGGACAGTCTTTGTCACAGATAAGATGCTGTAACACTGATTTGAACATTGATAAATTATTACGATTTCATTTGAATGCCACTACTTGTGATTCTACTATGTACGCTCTTGGCTCTTGACACAAACTTTTCACAAATCCAATGCGATCAAAACCTTTTGATGTCTGCATCTTCTCTATCTCCCCTTTTTTCAATGAACTGAGCAGTTTGCTGGTTTTATTATAGTAAGACTTCTTGGGACAAACACTTTTTCAACAGTTGGGCTTTTACTACTTTGTTGTTCTTAGCACTTGGAACCAATAATTGACTGCTGACTGGTAATGTGGTTCTGGTTTGTCTCAACACAAAGTCTCTGGGCAGGTAAACCAAGATGTTTATCATGAGGAATGTTTCTGAGATTTAACAAGTTTAGAAAAAACATCGGTATTGTCATGTCTGGATTTCTCTAACAGCTGTTTTGCACTTGAGGGTATTCAGGACTACTCGTAATATGAACAAAGTCTCACTCTTCTACAAATCTCTTGAACTGCTGACTTGTAAACTGTGCACCATTGTCAGAAATAACTCTGTGCAGACTACCACAGACAGAAAAATGTCGCTTCAACTTAGTAATGACAGTACTGGAAGTCAGGTTGGGAAGTAGGTCAATCTCTAACCAATTTGAGTAAGAGTCTTCTAACACCAAATAATGTTGACCATTCCACTCAAAGATATCTGTGGCTACTGTCAACCAAGGTAGCTCAGGAATCTGGCTTAAATGAAGTGATTCTTTTTGTTGATGCAGCTTTGTACTATTACATACTGAACAAGATGAAAGAACTTTCTCGATATCTCTTGACATAGAAGGCCAAAATACTAGACCTCTCGCCCTTCTTTTGGTAGAATCAGTTCCTGGGTGGCCACAATTCAAGATCTTAATATACTCTTGTTGCAAGGATTTTGAAACAATCACTTTAGGACCTTTCATGATAATACCATTGTCAGACAAAATCTCATCTCTGTATGGGAAAATAAGGTTGCACTTCCACTGGTAAACAAGATTGTTTTGAAGACCATCCTTGACTAGTAAAGTGGTTGAGCTTCTGGAGAACTGGATTTGAAGCTTTGTGAGTTCTGAGCTCATCAAGACATGTGGAAGAAAATTTTCTTACTTCCATGACCTCAAAATTAAGTTGCTTATTGTTTTTCTGTTCAGTGTTTTTTTCTGGGTGATCTGGATAAGGTATCAGCAATATAAAGAAGTTTGCCTTTTGTGTAGACAAGATAGAAATTGTACATTTGCAATTTGAGCATCATGTGTTGCAGTCTAGTTGGAGCTGTGTGCATAGACTTTCTCAAAATAGTAACAAGAGTTTGGTGGTCAGTTTCGATCTGGGTAGGTTGACCATAAATATAATCATGGAACTTGGAACAGGCAAACACAATTGCCAAAAGCTCTTTCTCAATCTGGGCATACTGCATCTCAGTCTGGGTAAGAGTTCTCTGTGCATAGGCTATTGGTCTACTGTCTAAACGAATGACTGAACCTAGACCAAATTTAGAAGCATCACAGGAAAGAGTAACTGGTTTGTGAACATCATAGTAGCTGAGAGTTGGAGGGTTGGCAATTTTCTGTTTTGGGACAGCAAATAATCTCTGGTGCTGTTCTGCCCATGACCAAATTACATCTTTGCATGTCAGCTCCACTAAAAGAGCTGAAAGTTGACTCAAATCTGGATTGAACTTGCCTAGTTAGTTGACTATGCCAGGAAAACATTGTAAGGCTTGGACATTGTCTGGACCTGGCATCTCGAGAATTTCTGTTTGCTTGGAAGTATCTGGTTATAAGCCTGAACTGGTAATTAAGTAACCAACATAAGTAACTTCTCTTAGCCTGAACTTTCACTTCTGGGGATTCAGCTTAAGATTCACTTCACGTGCTCTTCCCAGAACTTTCTTGAGGTTTCTGTCATGTTCGACTTCACCATTGCCTCCTACTAGAATATCATCTACTATAATAGCACATGGATAGCCAGAAAATATTTGCTCCATCGCATGCTGAAAGACTTCACTGGCAGAATTTATCCTAAATGGCATTCTCAGAAATCTGTATCTTCCAAATGGCATACTCAATGTGGTTAACAATGAAGATTTCTGGGCAAGCAAAATATGCCAAAATTAACTCTTTGCATCTAAGACAGAAAAAACAGTGGCATTTGGCATGAGGGCAGCAACTTCTTCAAATGTGTGCATTGGATGATGAGGTCTTTTTAATGCTTTGTTCAGATCTCTTGGAGCAATACATATTCTGATATCATCTGAGCTTTTCTTATGGGCTACTACCATGGAGAATACCCATTCAGTTGATTCTTCTACTGGACAAATTACTCCTAGCTGCACCATTTTGTCTAGCTCGGCTTTCACTCTACTCTGCATAACTACTGGAACTTTCCATGCTGGTCCGATAACTGGGCCACACATAAGCCTGTATTTTATCAAGTCATCTCTCAAGTCACCAAATCTGCACATTTTAGCCTTGTTTCTCAAGTCAGTTATATATGTTGTACAGGTTTCACCAGGCTTTTCAACCCTTGTGTAAAATAAGTGCCTTTCTATTGTAATATTTGTTTGGCGGTTATGCATTTCTCTAAATTTATGTTTTAAGCACTCTGGGTCTTCCCTTGTTTCAGCTGGTACCACTACATAGCAGTCTTTCCCTTCCCCTGCAAACACAGCAGGTGCATACACAAATGAATGCTCTCTTCCAATGACCTCTGAACCAGCTAAATTAAGCAGAATAAATGCCTTTGTATGTGCATCTTTGTCAGAAAAAACATCCTGTATGAAATATTGTATTCCTGCTCAAACACTCTCCAATTGTCTGCAATATTGTTATCAAACACAAACGGTGTGGGTCTGCAAGAACCTTCTGCCATGCCCACAAATTGAAGTAAAACACAAGGTAAAATGGCCCTTATAATTATGTATGAACATGCACACACCAGGTACTTGTAATAATGTTCAAATGTACAATAAACTCTTTGAAATACTGTACTCTGTGAAATATGCTTTGAAATAACTGTACTTTGTGAAATATTCTTTGAAATAACTACTTTGAGAAATAACTGCACTGTAATACTGCACACACTTGCAAAACTTTGCACACTTTGGATATTTTGAGTAGCTTTAGTTAATACAAAAAAGTAGCACATAGCTAAAGAATATGGCTGTTTTCCCTTTTTTATACATTTTATGTGATTCTGATATTGCTTCAAACATTTTCATAATTATTTTGAATATTTTATCAATATATCACAGTTTCTGACATTTCAATTAATAAGAAATTCATTTTGAGTGTTCTGAGTGCTTTGTTTTATATTTGTAGCAAAAAAAATAATTTAAGCAAGTTTTAGTACCTGTAATATGTTTCTGACCTGTTTTGTGAGTCATTTCAGCAGTAAGGATGATCCACTCCTATATATTCCTCCAACTTTAACCGGTTGCCTCATGGCTGTAACTCTAGATCCCATTCTGGCACCATGTCGCTCTTCTTATGTACATAAAGAAGACGGTGAGGCATGGGTGTTTGTTTAAGTATTTTATTATGTACAAACATATCAGGATGGATAGAAAGAACATTGAACTTAAATGAACTGCATAACTGACTGACTAGTAACATTGAATACTTACGATCTGGCTGCTCACTCCAAATGGCACTGTTGCGTGCACATGCTCAGTACTTATATGCATGTGCTAACTCACTGGAAAGCTTCTTAAAGATATATCACACACACACTCTGATCTACAGTGTCCATCTGCCTGACAATAGAGTCACATATTACTAAAACATTATCATGAGTGAATGTAGTCTAAGTGGGCCTTAAGAGCTTGGAGTCCACACAGTTGTAAATCAGTATGCATGCTAGCTATGAATATGCATAATGAAGGTGGGGGTTGTTGCTGTGTGGGCTAACAGCTGAGGGCAATAAGCCATTGGTCTTAGAGGGTTAAGCAGTGGTCTCTTAACTTTAGCATAAGCTGGTATAGTGGAGGTGTTCCATGCTGTAGGGTGTGTGTGTGTGTGTGTGTGTGTGTGTGTGTGTGTGTGTGTGTGTGTGTGTGTGTGTGTGTGTGTGTGTGTGTGTCCATATGCTAAGAGAATGGTCAAGGTCAATAAATACTTACACCCCTCATTTTGTGAATCACTGTGAGGTAGCAATAAAGAGTTTTCAGTAAGCATGATCCAGTTACTGTCCTGCCTCATAATGCCTAGTGCTGTCAGGCCTGCTACAGAAGTGGCAAGATTTGACTGAAATTTTATAATGAGCAGCGCAGCTGAAGGGATATGAGAAAAATGGGATAGTTTAATAACCTACTGTTGGTGTAAGACAGATGTCCATAACAGATTGGGCGGGTGGTTGTCATAATGATTAAGGTGGTTACCTTAAAGACACAAGGTGCAGGGTCTGATTCTCACATGAGCTAAATGGATAGGCTTAAAATGGCCCACAAGGGCAGTTAGCCTAGTACTAATCTACGACTCTATGAATCCATAAGAAAATGGTAGTGATAGGTTCATAGATAAATACTAGGATAGCTGCCCTTGTGGGCAATTTTAAGCCTAGTCAAGTTCCCCTTTGGTGCTTGAATTACCCCATCCCATTTGGTGTTAGATTGGCTTTACCCATCCCATGACTGATAATTATATGGTAACCCCAGTGAGAATAAGTGGGAACATGCCATAGATAATTTGAGGGGACTTGTGAATGGCATAAAACATTTAGGAGCTGCTTCTGTCCATAAGTAGTAAAGGGACAGTCATGGGGTAAATTTTCTATTTTGCATCTATGAAGAAAATAAAAACACTGTCATCAGTATTAGCATGACTGCCAGGAGATTTGAGTATATTCTCAGATTAACTTGTATAGTATGCCAGCCTGTCTAATCGTGAACGTGTAAATAAGCTTTACAAAATGTTGAGTATCTCCCTGTTTATACAAAATGTTTAAATAATCTGTCAGTGTTTTGAAACATTTCTAATGGCAAATGTTTATGAGGGGATTCTAAAGTACAAACTGTTTGTGGAGATTCATCTGAACAGTGGGTGATGCCATTAGAATGTTTCTGGATCCTAGGTGATTATTTGAACAGCTGATTGACAGGAAAAAGAACTTTTTCAAACAGCTGACTGCTATTTTTAAAATAAGGCAGCTGAGACTGTTAAGCTGAGCAGTTTGTGAAGAGCAGCAGTTAGTGAAGAGTTGCAGTCAGTGGATACCGAGGAAACAGGACTCACCAAAAACTGTTAGCCTGCCTTTACCTTGCTGTTATATTTTAGATTAGATCAGAAACAGTATTCTCTAGTTAAATTAGGAAAGTTTATTTATTTAGATAGAGTTTTTCTATGATGATGGACTTCTATCTACAGTTTAATTTTATATTTCTAGTGATTGAATTCTGGTGTTTATTGAAAATTATTGAAAATTATTGATTTACATTCTTGCAATCATTTTATTTATTATTAAATGTTTTCCATTACTTTACATTGTGGCTGGACAATCAGGGTGTTCTTTAGAGATTAGAGAATGCTTATACCTGTTTGATACTCCCCAGGTCACCCACAATGCCTGGCTACTTCTGGTCATAGCTATCATTTATTTTGATATTTAATTTCTAATAATTGATCACACTTTGAAGGTGTGTAGACCTATCTGACTCTGGTGGCAGTATTGCCATTTGTATTGGGGAGGGGACACAGCTGGAAATCTGTGTCAGGCTGCCCATAAGTGTTTGAGTGTGTGAGATTTAAATTTATTTTGAGTGTGAGTGAGTCAGAGGTCTTAAACTGGAACACATTGCTCTGAAGTGTATGATAAGGGATTGCATTTGGGGTGGACAGAGGTATGTAGTCCAGTCCCAGGAAAAAAGAGCCTATTCCTTTTGTGCTCTTAAGGGAAATTGTGGAATTTTACTTTTGTGTCCTCTGTGCTCTGGTGTTTTCCATGACAATTCCACACTGGAGTCAGTAGTGAGGAAAGTGGTAAAGCATTTTTGCACAGATTTTGTAGCTCACGGGTATTGTGTCCAGTTTTGTAAAGTATGAGGTCATCAGCACAGAAGGTGATATCTGAGTATAGGTTAACTATACTGATGTCATTAATAAATATGGTGATAATTACTGGGACAAGAAAGGAACCTTGGGGGCCTCCTGCTCTAAACTGTACTTCTAGAGAACTAAGGTTGCCTACCCTGAACTCAAATGTTTGATTCCGTAAGTAGTTAGAAAACAGGTTATTACATTACATCTGAAACTGAGTAATTTTAACTTTTGTAATAGAATTTGGTGGTTAATTTTTTTGAATGTCTGGGTAGGGTCTGTGAAGATGGCCCCTATGCCTTGTGAAATTTGCAGAGATGATTTTATCTGTGACTCTGTATATGACTGTGAGAGTTTATAACCATTTCTGGTGCCATGTTGTGAGTCAGTCATAAGGATAGATTTGTTTAGGTTTTTTTTTGTCTGGTTATAAAGATGTTTTTTTTTCAAAATATTTGGTGACAAAGCATAATATACAAATGACATAAAAGTCACAGGTGGAGACACGGCTGGACTTTTTGAGGATGGGAATTGTAAGGGACTGCTTAAATTGAGAGGGTATCTTTCCTGTTATTATTAAGTTACAAATTCCTTCAATGGCTAAATCTGTGAGGAAAGAATGTATTTTTGAATAATAACAGTAATAATCCAATGAAAAAGGACTGGCTTTGCGACACAGATGGATGGTGCTTTTTACTATGATCCACGCAGGTGCTAAAGGAGCCAGCCAGGGAGGGAGAGGAGTACAGAGACATGATTGAGGAGCATGTCACAAGAATTCATCTCCCAAGGATGAATGTCCATTGAAGACTAGTAATGTAACCAGAGCTATCTACTCAAGATAAGAAGACAGAGCTGCCCAAGGACCTACATCACTCACAGAAATGGGTGATAAACCCATACTTCACCCATTGCATGCCCTTCATTTAATCACTTACATGGCACACTGGAGGGAAAGCATACAAATCTCCTGATGGCTACCCAAATGACTGCACCATGACTGGAACTTGGTATTCAGGGAGTGAATGGGCTGAGTCACAGCAGTCAGCCAGAGTGTCAACAGGTATGGCAGGAGATGAAGCAGTAAATATCCTGTCAATTCTAATGTCATACCAGTAAAGCACCCTGTAGTTAATATGTGGGTGGATGTGAGACTGAATCAAGAACATATGTAAATTACAGGCACATATATTATAATAAGGTGATATCTAATATAAGGCATGCACTGTTCAGGTTAAGAAATAATTACAGTTTACAAATCTGAAAGTTGACAAGGGAACCACAGTCATACTTCTAGACACAAGTTTTATAGTGCTAATTTTAACATGTTATCAGACAACACTTTATGAAAGTATAGTATTAACTCTAATGTATAAAGGTTTGCATGAATATAAACCTTTAATATATGTTTATGTTTAATGGCATATTAACTCTACTTGTTATACATATTTAAACATGTCACATACCACTTGTCCCATCTTATTTAATATTCCCAAAATTCATAAAAACTTGACTCAGCCACTACTAACAACTATAATTTCAGAGGAGTACTAGACAAAAATCTTAATTGACTCTATTGATTTTGTATTAAACCATCAGTTTTAAAGAAATAAAATCTTCTTATAGGACACCAAACATTGTTTGCACTTATCAGTGAAGCTTATGAAATTACTTCTGGAGCTAGACTTATACTTTAGGTATTAATATGCATTTTAGTAGTGTGGCAGGCTAGAAAATACAGTTAGTTCAAAAATAATCAGATAAGGCTGTTGCAGCAATAGACTTAAGATTAGAGGCAAATGACTTACTCCTGAAACTAATTGGCAAAACATAAATTATATAAATTGATACAGATTTCTTTGGCATGATTCAAACCTGTAGTTTGCATAAAGCAATTTACTGCATAATACTGTTTAAACTTTATCAAGTCTATATAATACAAAGCACTGCAATATGTATTTTATCAAAGATATCCATATTACTTGCACAAAATAACTCCACTGTTTAAAGACTTAATGTTTACATTATGTCTTAATACCTACATTTTGTTCAGCCGAGGTAGACAGTTTCCTATTGTGCAAGGTACAATAACTGTAATAGAAAGTTCCAGGCTTGACATTCATATATCTAGAATGAGATCTAATAACCTATCTGATGCATTAAGAATACATAGTCACATGAGGAAAATTACCACCCAATGTCTGGAAAATTCATTCTACATTAGTTTACAGTCACAGAGACTTTGCAGATGTAGACTCAAGGCTAAGTCTCTCCATTTTACATTTTATCAGTTTTGTTCACACAGGAGCAGAATTATGCTTAGATATATAGAGATTTTTTCTCTCTCATACATTATACTGGTAGCCCAATATCAGTTGTTTGTCTCAAAAAGCTAATTTGTGGTTAATCTCCCCATTTTGACATGTTATATTCCAATTAAGCTCTATAAACCACTAATTAACCTCCTCTGGTTATGAGGTCATCCTTGGGTAATTATTTTTATTAGCTACAGAGTTTTTCTTTTAACACTCCATCTGTGATGCAAGGGGTTGATGTGGATGACATGAGAAAACCTCCATGCATAACTGTTTCGTTGCATTCTGTTTTGGAGTATAAGTATTACATGCAGTCGCTTGCCAGAATTTACTTCAAAAGTCATTAAAACTTACATTAACTATTTTACACATAATTTGTAAATCACCATGATCTAAGAACCAATTAAAATTACTTGCAGTTTGTAGAAAAAAATGAATTAATGTTGACAATATCTATGAAGTAACCATTTATGATACAAGATAAGTTTTATCCTTCATGGTATTTTCTTACCAAGAGTTGTGTGCAAATTGCAATGGTAAACATGATACGATCCAGCATACCTCTTTACCATAAGAGATTATTTCTCAGCCCCACTCTCGCAGGACCCATCAGTCTTTGCATTGTCCTTACTACAAAGAACTGAGGTTGCTGGGCATTTGAAATAATTTTTTATAAAAAAAGGAAAAGTATAAACTAACTTGGCTGAAATGCTTGAAATTTCATTTACATGGGCTTTTCCTAGCATTATTGTTGTTTCAAAATGTACCTTTGCTCTGTAAACAACTACACAAAGCAGTATTAATTTGAATCATTGTTTAAATTCCACCTGTTATTAATTAACTGTGCATTTTAAAACACACCTATTTTCTACAAGAAGAGTGTACTGACTTTAAGGATCATGGCACATTTCTCATTGTTGTTTTCATTGCTGAAACAATATATTTAAAATTATATATAGCTGGATAAAGTGTCAGATGTCCAGTCTGTCTATACTTGCTCAATCACCACCCAATGTAATGCACAACTCTTATCATCAGTAGACTTTCTGTTTTTTTTTTTTTTTTTTGTTTTCTCCAGAGATGGGAGAAACGTGTGCATCAGCATACCTAAACTGGCATATTACACTATTACATTGTCTCTGATAGCTTTATTTCTTCCTACACTACCCTTCTAAAAAGATTTGCTGCAGATTCATAAGCACTCATATAGCACTAAGTCATCTAAAATTCTGCACAGAACCGTCTCTCCTGGCTATAAAACATCACTGCAGTCCAGTTTTACTTGGATACTGTTTCATTTGTGAAACTTCTGACATAATATCTGCTATCCCCAGGTCAGTGAGCCCACCTTAACTCTCACTTACCATTGAATAACACGTTTCTCTAGAGGGTTATGACATGCTTGAGAGCTCATAAAACTCTATGACCAGAATCTTAGGGGTAATATCCACCTGTCACATAGGCATTTCTGCCCCAAATCCCGGGAAACAACATTTTTAGAGACAGTTACTTTTAAAGACATGCGTCTGGAGCATTTCTTCCCGGGCCTCTGCTGAAAAATGGCTTCATTCCAAGTTGGACTTTCCTGGTAAACAAATGTTAAATGAAATAAAAATAAATAGAAAACATTACTTCTCCTAGTATTTTACATTTAAAACTGTTTTTTTAAATAATGTTTACTATTAATACAGCTTGATTATCAATCCATACCTGGAATACATTATACTTTTCTTTTGGAATTCAGCAAATGGGATCAAGAACACAGTACCCTTTAAACTCAGCCTACTGCTATGACCTCTAACTTTTTTGCAGCATTACATTTAGAGCTAGTCCAGGATTTTAGCTCATCACCTACTGGGTGAACCAAGTTGCTGGAATTCAATCAGCATGATACCATCAACATACTGAAATATGTTAGCTCAAAGTGTCACAATAATGGCGGCCATAACATGCTAGCACATAGATTACAGCCATTGTCTAGGAGCTCTCTGATCTTTTTTGCTGAGCACCTTGGAATGGGGTATGCTTGGCTCCGGAAGTGGGAATGAGGAGTACATGGCAGTTTTCTTTCTGCATATTCATTCTCTAGAACTTTTTTACCGCATTGATTGAACAAGACAAGGCACACATGAACGAAAATGTTAACTAGTCTTGTAAAAGAGAGAGACAGAGAAAGAGCATTTGCACTACTACAGCATCCTTAGCTGTACAGAAAATTTCCCTAACAGATCTTACACTGCTAGCTGAAGAGCAACATATTGTTTCCAAAAAGCTCATTTCTGGGGAATATCCATCTATCATAAGTTCTGTTATAACTGAGATCTGTAACAGTAACAGTAACAGGTGAATCACTAATTAACCTCTTTAGATTAACAAATTATCTTTAGGTTATCTCTTGCATTAATTCCATTATTTCCCTTTCAGAAGTAGCAGCCATAGTATGGTGGTTTGGCAGTCATTCGTTGACTATTATTGGAATATTCTGATCTTAAAGATGATGCTGTTAACACTTTAGTCAATTTTTTATGTTTTTTGTTCTTAATCATGATATGTTTTCCTTTCATGATAAATAATATATGCAAATGATCAAACTGGCAAAGTGGAGCCTAATGGTATTGTTTTAAATGTGTATGTATTTAGCATACTTATAATTTAATTATTTCTCATTTTTTAAAATGTTTTAATAACAGTGTTAGATTTTTACTAGGTTTATTGCTGTTGAGGTCTGAATTACTTAGAGTAAAAGTCTTGAAAAAATGGCATTAATTTGTAGAACATTTAAGCACGTTACTACCCTTTAAGTTTTGATTTTGATTCAGGATTTGAGTAAATTAATTGTTAGATGCAACAGCATAAACATGGTAACAAAGTGGATGAGTTTCTAAAACAGATGAATGATAAACTGAAAGATTATGAACTGACACTTATAGACCGAAAAAAAGGTAAATTGATAAGAGATCTGCGTGACTATGAATTGAATAAAGCATTTGTATCGAGAACCAATCGTAACAAGGGGCATAAACACGTGAGGTTTCAACAGGAAGCTGACAGAGTACGCTCTTTGAATTCATCAGCGTCTACCTCAGAGAACGGTTATACATCTTTTGAAGACGACGGAGCAGATATTGATTTTCCACGTTTACCATTAGCGGAGGATCCGGAACATCTAAGACAGAATTTTCGTGCAGAATACCCACAACAGCAAAGAGACAATTCGCGGCAGAAATGCCAACGGGAATATTCGGACTACACTCCTTCAGAGCTGACCAAACGGGGAGGCTATAAACGTGGGAGATGGTAGTGTGACATTTAATTTGTTGAATAGTTATGTTGTAAATTTATCAAACTATGAATTTAGTAATGAAGAACTTTCAGTATTAAATTTAGGTTTAAAATTTATTCCAACTGTTGTTTCCAGATTGCATGACATGCAAATGGATATGTATAAATTCAGTCGGAAACTTTATCTGAAATACTTTTTTAGTTTAAATACTAACAACCAATGTGCAGATTCAGATTCTGATGAGTCGAGCTCAAATAACAGTTTTTATTCTTGTATGTCGGATGAACTTATTAATGCTTATGTCAAACTTAACACTGAGAAGGTTCCTTCAAAAAGTAATTTTTTTCCTAGGGTTATTAACCAGGAGGTGTCTAACTTTATTAAAATGGTGAATCATTCTTTGGAAATAGGGTATCACGAATTTATGTCAAATAAGAGTAACATTGAATATAACATGTCAAGACATGAATGGAAGATTCTAATGAACCTTAGTAAGAAAAATAATATTGTTTTCAAACCTGCCGACAAGGGTAACAAGTTAGTTGTCCTAAATAATATGGACTATTTAGACATGTGTATGCAACACCTTAATGATAAAAATATTTATGAAAAATGTGGGGTAGATAAATATTATTTGGCTATATCACAATATAAGGACCTGATACAGAAGGGTTTTAGACTGGGCTATTTTGAGATGAAAGATGTTAATAATAAATTTCAGACAGAGGGTTGTAGCAGGGCATATTTTTATTGCTTCCCTAAGATTCATAAAAATCTCAATAAACCCTCAGGTCGCCCTATAGTATCAGGCCATAATTATTTTTTAAGAAATATAGGCATTTTCCTACATGACTATTTGATAGCTTATGTTAAAAAGTTACCTTCCTTTTTAACAGATGTATTTGATTTTTTGAACAGAATTAAGGATATAAAGTGGAATAAAAGTATGTACTGGTTGTCAGTGGATGTCAAAAGTCTTTATACAAATATAAGCCATGATTTTGGATTAGAGGCACTGAGATGGTTTTTGGGTCAATCACCTGTTTCAGAGTTTGTTATAGAGTTAATATATTTTTCCTTAACAAATAATTTTTTTGAATTCAATCATACTATGTATCGTCAGAAACGAGGAACAGCCATGGGGGCTTCTTTTGCCCCCATGTATGCGAATTTGGCTATGGGATTTTTTGAAATGGAGTATATTTACAAACATAAGTTTTTTCAAGAACATGTCATCAAATACTATAGGTATGTAGATGATTTAATTTTTTTAGTGGAAGGGGGACAATCTATGGCTAGAGAATTTATTTCAGATTTGAAATGTAATAGATTTTCTCTGGACTTTGATGGGTTAATTATGGGCCCACGGATTCCGTTTTTAGATGTCATTCTAGATATTTCTAGTGGCCACAAATTAATAACTTCTGTAAATAGAAAATTTGAAGGCCCTACATTATATGTACATGGTACAAGTGGACATGTTCCCCACACTAAAAATTCTCTACCTTATGGGGAAATGCTTAGAAGTTTTAGATTATGTAATGATGAAATGGTGTTTAAAAAGGAATTGGATTTTGTATATAATTCTTTTTTAATGAGAGGATATAGTATATCTTGTTTGGATGAAAGTCTTAATAAATTATGCGACTATGTTAATAATCATAATAAAGAAAGCATATTACAGAAAAGAAGATCTGAATTTTCCCTTAGTCGAAAAAAACGAAAAAAACAAACGTATAGTGAAGTTATGTATTTTGTTACTACTTATGGCTGTTATACCCCTGAATTAGTTAAGATTGTATCAATGTTCTGGAAATATTTCAGTACCTTGAATGATGTCAAATTATGGTTAAATGTAAATTTAAAATTTTCATACAGAAAGGGTAGGAATATTAAAGATCTTCTGGTACGAAGTAGATTTAGTATCCCTACAGACACAATGGTAGAACAAGTTAGACACAAAGGAACCTATCAGTGTGGTAAATGCAAAGCATGCAGTTTCGTTACTTTTAATTTTGAATATATAAATGATATCCCTTTTAGAGTCAATAATTGTTTTAGTTGTAAAACAGAGGGAGTTATTTATGCATTAAAATGTCCCTGTCAGAAATTTTACATTGGGGAAACAAAGAGATCTTTCAAAGTAAGATTATTAGAACATGTTAGGGACATAATTAATGTTAAGAATGAGAGTCCTGTGGCTCGACATTTTTTTGAAATGCACAATAGTGATGAAAGGTTGTTAAAAGCATCAATTTTAGAACAAATATCTGATAATGATACAGATTTGTTAAGAATTAAACAGCTGTTACTGTATCAAGAAACTGTTTATATTTTAAAGTTTAAAACTTTATATCCAAATGGACTCAATGAAGATTTTAACTGGAAAATGTTGCTTAATTGATTGATTTTTAATAAGTTGATTGTTTAATTACTTTAATTAATTGGTTTAACTTGTATATAAGATCAGCTTGTTTTATTTGTGTTATACTCCTGGAAGGCGAAGGCCGAGACGTCAGAGTGTAAAGATTTTCAACAGAATAAATCGTGTTTGGTGAATCCTGCTGAGTTGTTTTTCCATTTTTCCAGTTTTGGTGCTGTTGTTGTTATTGCTGTTGAGGTCTGAATTACTTAGAGTAAAAGTCTTGAAAAAATGGCATTAATTTGTAGAACATTTAAGCACGTTACTACCCTTTAAGTTTTGATTTTGATTCAGGATTTGAGTAAATTAATTGTTAGATGCAACAACATAAACATGGTAACAAAGTGAAGAAATCCTTTTTAAAAGAAAACAACAAGTTACAATCTACTTCATTATTGCAGCTTGTACCCAAAACATGTTAAAAGTTGTATTGTTAAAAGGCAATTTTTAAGGTTGGCTCACACCATTTCTAAGTATACTGATTTTCAAATTAATTAACAGATATGAATGAGTAAAGCTATAATGAATAATCACATTTTCCTTATGCAAAACACAAAATCACCATAACTACACTATCTAAATAACATAAACATGCCACTCTACAACCTGACATAAACCTAATCTACAAGATATTAAAATTAATAATTCTGGCATGGGGATGTTCCCTTTGCACCCTCAATGTGAGGACTCTGCCACCACTCCCTATTCTCTACACTGCCTCTGATGTTGCACAAACACCAAGAAATTGGAGTTTTATTTAAAAAGTTCACCTATTTCCTTTTCAGTGAACCTCCAAAGATGCAGAACAAGGGAACATCTCATATACTCAGATTTTGATGACATGATATTTATGCTCTCTCAGTAACTATGTTTTCAACTGTGGCAATATACCAAACACCATACAGTCTGATCGGTTATATCATTTTCACTTATTCCAACAGCGTAAAGCAGACTGACACTATTTATAGTAACCATGACAGTGGGGATCAATCCTACTTTTATGTAGTTTATTAATGGACTTGATTGGCTAGGAACATTGTAAGGTGTCTGTTGCTAAACAATGCAATGGTACTTAAAACAGTTGGAGTAAAGGCCATTTTCTTTTGCAGACGGGTTAGTCCATAAGTTCAAAGGTTTGACCACAGTATTCAATCCTTATGACTATCGAGGTACGTTGATTGCTCAAGAAATGGTTCAAAGGCTTTGTCACCAGTCCAAGTGTCTAAGTAAGATTTAAAAGTTTCCAGATTTTATTCCCTAGTTTGGTGATTTGGTGATTTTGAGTGCAACATATACATTCCTAGCACTAGATTTTCCTTCCTGGAACACAATTTTTGTATTATAGTGTCTACATGACTTTGGACAATTAAAGACTTCTATGTTGTACATTAGCTGTAAAATGGGGTCATTAAATATGTTATATGCCAGTATCGCTTTAACCTGAATGTGCCTGTAGCAGATGGAAAACAGTTTTAAATAAATACATGTAGCCTGCAATCTAAGTGACTTAATGATAGAATTCTCTTAATATATTTTCTCTTCACATCTTCTACAATTTTTAATTGAGTTTTAAAGTGCAAACTATGTTATTATACTCAGTAATGGGTCTGATATAAGTTTTATACACCATAACCAAACATTTCTCTTCTCTAGTAGAAAGATTTCTTATAGCAATAACCCACGGCTGGGTGTGAGTAATGTTGGATTTACCTATGGTTGGTATGGTTTGGACAGGAGGGTAAAGCCCAAGTGACCAAACATAGCCTGTTGTAGGTAAATCAGCATTACCCACACCCAGCCATGGGTTATTGCTCTTAGGTTCATAGGTTCATAGGTGTGTGCTAGGCTAATGGCCCTGGAGCCTTTACAAGCCAAGCCCATAGAAGTGCCCTGGCATCGTGCCACCTGACATTAGTTCCCAGTGCCTCTATCAAGAAGAGCCACAGGAGTGATCCCTGGGGTGAACTTTCTATTATCCATCCACTCAAGATTTCTCTTGAAGAGTGACAGCGAGGTGCTCTACTTGACATGTATGGGAAATCTATTCCAAAGCATGGGCAGTCTCTGGGTGAGGAACCTGTCCCTCCAGCATGTTTTGTTGATTGTGGTAATGAGGTTGAGGTCTCTGGAGCATGTGGTGCAGAGGGATTGGGATTTCTTTAGATGTAGCATTTCTAACAGAGCTGGATCAGACATGGCTTTGTAAGTCAAGCAAAGATTGTCTCTAAGTAGGTGATATGAGACAGAGAATAGCTGGAGTCTTTTGAGTCTGTCCATGTATGACATGTGTTTAATGCCTAGGATCCTCTTTGTGAGGTACTTCTGTGGCTTCTCCAGCTGTTGCAGGTGTCTAGTGAGATACATGACAAATGGGGAATTATACTCAATGATTGAGAGAGAGCGAGAGACAGACGATGACCTCTTCCCCTGGTGACACAGGTTGATAGCAACTTCTCCTTCGACCACCACATTGCCACATAGAAGGAATTTCTGACCACAGTGGCAATGTGGTGGCCAAAGGAGAGGTTGCTGTCAAACTGTGTCCCCTGATCTCTTATACAAGGTCCAACCTTTCAGTGTTCAGTGGGCTCCCATCGATGTAGTAATTAGTGGGAAATGAGTTTTTACCAAATGGGATGATGACACATTTTTTGGCATTAAACTTAAGGCCACGGTTTCAACACCAGTCATTGGTCTCAGTGAGGCCTTTTTGTAGGATGTCTGCATCACTTGGGGAGTTAATAATGGCTCCCAGCTTGCAGTTGTCTGCAAACTTAATCAGCCAGAGTCCCTTTGTGTTGGGATGGACTTCTGAGAAGTAGATGCTAAACAGGAGGGGAACCAGGACCGATCCCTGTGGCACTCCACTCGTGACTGGTCAGCAGTCTGACGGAGTCTACTACTTTCACACTGTGTGTTCTATCTGTGAGCCAATTTGCAACCCACCTAGCAATATAGGGGTTGATGCCTAGTTTAGTGAGTTTATCAATAATTCCCGAGTGAGGAATGGTATCAAAGGCCTTGGCCAGATCAAGGTAGTTTGTATGCACTCCTTGCCTTCATCCTCAGCCCTGGTGACTGACTCAAAGAAGTCAACTAGGTTGAGCAGGCATGATCTCCCTTTCACAAAGCCAAATTGCATGGGGTCTAGAGTTTGGAGATTTCCTATATCTTTGTTAATCAGGTCCATGATGATGCGCTCCATAGCTTTACATATCAGACTCATCAGGCTAATGGGGCGATAATTCCCAGGGTCTGTAGTTGCTCCCCCTTTATGGAGAGGGATGACTGTAGCAGTTCGCCATTCAGCAGGGACAAAGCCTGAGCTGATGCTGTGACTGAACAGGGCACACAAATGTGGTGGTGCCAGTTTACTTTGTAGTTCATGTAGATCACAGCCAGGGATATTATCAGGTCCCATGGAAGCTGTATTTCTGGCCTTGGACAATGCAGCTTTAACCTGTGCTGCAGTAATGCTAGGTGCCTGGCATTCTTCCGGTATTCTGATTGGTCCTTTAGGGGGAGAGAGAGGGGTAAAGTTGGCACTGAATCTGTCTGCCAGTATGTTGGCAATATCTGTTGGTTCAGTATAGTAGGTACCATTGTGCAGTAACTCAGAGCAAATCTGGGTATTGTCGTGGAGGTTCTTGATATAAATATAGAAGGCTTTGTGATTGTTTTTAGTGTCTTCCGCAATTCTGCTTTCATAGCTGGCTTTAGAGGATTTAATGAGGGATCTCAACTTTTTGTTGAGGCTAGTAAGGGAGTTTTTCCAGTCTTGAGACTTCACCTTTTTCTGCAATAGTTTCTTCCTTCTGTTGTAGTGTTTATTAATGGCAGGGGACCACCAGACTGGCTTCCTTTTTTTGGAGGAGAGTGTCTTGGTTCTGTTGGGTATGGCTAGTTCTATGCATTTATGTACATGTTTGTACAGTGCATTAATGTATAATTCGGCAGTCATGCAGCTATTTCCCATTGGCATGGGTGCCATGAAGTTAGCCGCCTCTGTTTTTAGGAGCACAAAGTCAGCTTTGGAGAAGTTTTTCAAGGTGGTTACCTTTGCGGGTGGGGGGGGGGGGTGATATGTGGATTTCCATGGTGATTAGTTTATGGTCAGATCTGATGAGGGTGGGATTGACTACTGGTGTAGAGCAACGGTTGCCCATGTTAATAATAACCAAGTCAAGGATGCTGCTTCCTCTAGTGGGTGTCAGAATGAGCTGGTCCAGGACATTGGAACTGATGTATTCCAGGAAGTGTTGGGCCCATGTTTAGGTGCTTAAGTAGTTCTCCCAGTTGATGGAGGGGTAGTTGGTCAAATTTCTATTGAGAGTCTCCATGAAGGTGAAGTCTTTTAGTATGAGAGTGTTAGGTTGGACCTTGATAGATTCCAGGGTGCTTAGGAACGTGGAGTGAGACTCTAGGGACATGGCTGGGGACCTATAGCAGGCTATGACCTGGATCGCCATCTTACCCAATATTAGTTGTACCTGAACTATCTCAGATGCATTATGCTGGGCTACTAATCTGGAGGTGTGCATATCCTTTATGAATATGGAGACACCGCCGCCTTTGAAGCTACGGACCATGTTTCAGGGCCGAAAGGTGTGAAATGAGTTATAGCCTGGTAGCACAGGGGTGCTTTCTGCTGCTTTAAACCGGGTCTCCGTTACAGCACAAATGTCAATGTTCTCCATTTTGAGGAGTGCTTCGAGCGAGTGCATCTTGAAATTTAGGCTTCTAGCATTGAGCAGCATGACCCTCAGATTGCATTTATTTATAACTGTTATGGTGGTAATTTGGTGTTTGAACACTGCCTAAAAAGGCACTATACAGGTGGCAAGAGCCTTAGCCAGTACCTAGAAACCCAGGGGTGACAGATGCAGGCCATCTCTGGCAAAGCATCAAGGTTTGTCAATCATGTTGTCCCAAGCAGACAGATACTGGATCCCCTTAGAATGACACCAGAAACTTAGCCATTTGTTGAAGTCAATCATTTTTAGTTTGTACTGCGGTATCATTCTGGGTGATGGTAGGATACTGCTCAGGGCTAGGGTCATACCTGCCTGGGCCACATAATCCGAGAGGTCCACAATGTCCCTTTTCATGCTTTCCAGGGAGGTGTATCTCAGGTTATTCACACCCACATGGACAATGACAGAGTCATACTTGTACTTGTTGTGGAGTGACCTGAGTATGTGTGTTATGTGCTGGATTCTCGCACCTAATAAACATCTGACTGTTACCTTCACCTTATTCAACCTAGTGAGTGGGACATCAGTGTGCCTCACTATTGAGTCACCTATGGTTTGTGTATTGGGCAAGGTGTTAAGCCTTAGGGGCTTAGGTTGAGGGGCACACTGTGGAGGTGAGCTATGTGTCCTGTGGATTGTGCTGTGTTGTGGTGGTGGAGTGCATTTCTGTCTTGGAGGTCTCTGCTGTTTGGGTAAATTTCTGTTGAGAGTCTCCATGAAGGAGGTTGTGTGGTTTGTGTTTTTATGTGAGAGATGTGATTGTGAATGTTCTAGAGGGCTATTTGTTCCATGTGGTGTGGAGCAGGTGTTGACCTCTTGACCAGCAAGTCCGGTCTTAGCTGGAGAGTGCGTAGCTTCCAGTTTGGTGATATAAGTGCATTTCTCACAAGTCTGAGTGTTGGGAGGCAAGAGGAGAGGATTGTCTGTGTACATGAGGCAGTTGCTGAACTGCCTCAGAATGCCCAAGTGCACCATATTAATAGGAGAAAGCACAGGGAACTGCCCTTTAATCATGCCAGGAGGGTGGTCATAACTACTATTAGATGTGCTACAATAATTGCTACAAAAACCTGTTGAAGTGCAAAGTGATTAAGCTATATGAAGTGCAAAAGAGAAAGAACTAGCAAGATTCAAGGGAAAAACTGAAGAGCAGACTTTCTGGCACCAGTAATAGGTTAACTCAGCTTGGCGCTGCTAGCTGAAGTTCAAACAAGCGTAAACCCACGCAAATGTGGGCTTTTAAACCAGAAAGTTGAAAGGGATGGAAAAACTGCCCAAACGGCCAATAAACTACAATTTCTGGGCCAGAAACCACTCCTTTTGTGGTAGATAGGCTACCTAGAGCTTACCACTCCCACTGATGAGCTAGAAGGCTTCCCTCCAACACAGAAAGGCTTGGGGGACTCAGAAGCTTACAAACAGTCCTGGATACAGCAAATCTGTATCTGGACTAGACGAGTTACAGGAAAGGTAGGAAACAAGCTTAGAAATTTTTGTTTTGTTTTGTTTTTTACAGAAAAGCAGCTAAAACATCAGTAAAAACAATTCAAATACAATGCAAGCTAGCACACTTGAGTGTGAAGCAATATTAAAGCAAATACAGTTTAAATAAATGCAATTAAATTAAAAAAAGACTAAAAACAAGTGCAGAAAGCAGCAAATTAGGAGAAAATCAAAATGGAGGCACTTAGAGTATCAGAAAACAATGCCAGCAGATATATAAATAATTCAGTCAAGCAAAAATTAAGACAGTGCAGAACTCTGAACAGTTAAAAAGTGCCAAAAATATACTTATCAGCTCTATAGTTTCAGATTGTTTGAGAGGCACACTCAGGTAGAACACAAGGAGATTCTAGTAATGGAAATACAACACAGAAAATGCACCTCAGGCAATGACAAACAATTAAGATGGGCTGGCTCAACAACCCCAACCTGAAACTAGCTTCTGAACTACCCTGAGAAACAAAGTGCAGACAACAACAAATGACAGAAACAATACAGCAAATATATAAATAATAAAGCAAATATATAAATACAGCACAGTGCAAACTGAGTTGCAAAAAGTGTTTGGAGTATCAGATGGGAAAAGGTTCCAACCCTGCTCACAGAAAGGAGAATTTAGCTCTCAGCTATATCAGCTCTGTACAAATTCACAGAAATGCAGTGTTCTGAATACATGGTGGACTTAGGGAGAGTAGGGTTTGATGAGGGTTTAGCCACAAAAACCCTAAATGTAAAATAACTGGCCTGAAGAACAAGTGCTAAAACCAAAACTAAACATGGAATAGCAGACAAATTTAATCAGACTACTAACAAGCAGTAATAACTGCAGAATAAAAGCACTTGAACACTTAAGAGCACACATAACAGAAAACTAAGGTAATAAAGAAGGTAGAAAATAGTTACAGTAAGAGCAGCCGAATAAAGTAAAGTATTTTTTTTTGCTAGCGGAGAGGGATGGAATACAGCACAATTAAGAGACTACAGGGGTTGTCCTTCCCAAATGCTCTCTCTGTACACGGTGGATAGTGGTGAAGAGATGGGCCTGGTAGGAGTTTCTCAAATCAAAATATGATCTCACTGTATGCAGTTGAGTGAGCAACTGAGATGGACCCAGGAGGAGTGTTCAAACACAAATTTACAGGAGGGGCAGGAAATTCCAAAGCCAACAAGATTAATACCACAACAAGAACAGGAAGGGTGGGTGAGAAACTAACTGCAGAGAGACAGAGAGTCCATAATATTCAATGAAACAAATAAACAGAAAAATAAAATGCAGTACTATCTGTAACACTGCAAGTTTATACTTAACTCAGCTTGTAGTACAGTTGATTGCAGATAGATAGCAGCCAGCCAAGCAGCTCAGATATTGAGTAGAAATAAATTCACAGATATGTCACTAACACTTATAAGCACAGAGAAACACTCTAGGTGAAGAGTTAAACACTGAATATCAAAGAAGTGAAAACAACAATAATCCCCAATGAAATCAGTTTGTTACACTTGTAGCAAGCTAACTGCAGAGAGACAGAGAGACCACAATATTCAATGAAACAAATAAATAAACAGAAAAATAAAATACAGTACTATCTGTAACACTGCCAGTTTATACTTAACTCAGCTTGTAATACAGTTGATTGCAGGTAGATAGCAGCCAGTAAAACAGCTCAGATATTGAGCAGAAATAAATTCACATATATGTGACTAACACTTATAAGCACAGAGAAACCCTCTAGGCTAAGAGTTAAACACCGACCACAATATTCAATGAAACAAATAAATAAACAGAAAAAAAAACACAATATTCAATGAAACAAGTGAATAAACAGAAAAATAAAATGCAGTACTATCTGTAACAATGCAAGTTTATACTTAACTCAGCTTGTAATACAGTTAATTGCAGGTAGATAGCAGCCAGCCAAACAGCTCAGATATCTTACACAATGACATTATTTAACAAATAATTACTTACTTTTCTTAAATAATGTCCTTGTATAATGGTGCCATAGTGTTCTTCTGCTTTGCTTTTGTATCCTGGGGCTTTCTTGATGTACTGCACATGTATATCAGGTTTACGTTCTCATGCTTATGCAATACATCAGTGTTTTGAAATGGAAACAATGGAGAAATAAAGCTCTCCTTTGCTTCTTTTTTTTTAAGTATGAAATCTCGACCTTTGGGAGGTACGAGAGAGACGGGACAGAGAAAATACAAGGAAAATCAGCTACATTGCTTTAGTTTTGAATAACATACCTGATTTTCCTAATATTTTCTCCATCCTGTCTCTCTCAAACCTCCAGACTGTCCAGATTTCAAAGTTTACTGTTATTATTATTATTATTATTATTATTATATTTTTTTTGTGGTCAAGAAAAGTTGAAAAATTACGGCATACATTAATAGAAGAAAGACTGGGTGACCGGCCTTTTTTCTATTGGTATACACTCAATTTACAATGGGCACACTGGTTGGGATGACCAATCAGCGTACTTGTTTTTGAATGTTAACGGCCAGCCATTGTACAATAATAAATAACTTGTATATTTAATTGCTTTAGTACTGACAGCCCTGACATGATGGTAAAAAGGTAAAGAAGATATAATAGTGATGCCATGATCATTATATTCCTTGGCCTCTTCTAGTAATAAGCCTGTCAAATAGATGGGAATTTTTTGAATTTTATTTTTGAAATATAAAATTTTGCATTTATCCAAGTTAAATTTTAGTCCAGTATCTTGTGCTCACTTATGGATCAGACACAAACACACATAAAGATAATTGGCATGATATTTATTTTATATTATAAAACAGATTTTACAATCACTAACATATTTTTGGAACCAAAATTTGGTGTTCCTTGGAATATTAGAAAAAACAAGAATCAACAGAACTGGGCCTAAAACCAATCCATGGGGAATATCAGATGTTACAAGCAGAAAATCTGAATGAACATTTTGTATCTTGGCACAGTGTTGTCTATCAGTTAACCAATTCATGATCCATCTAACAATATAATAATTATTGTTAGATTCAAGTAAGTGTTTGTGAATGGAGTAGCTGACAGTCAAAGGCTTTGGCAAGGCCCAAAAAGATGATGCCTGGAGCCAAACCCATATTCAAGGCCATTGCTATTAGAGCATAAAAGCATACTAATTTACTCATAATAGATCTTTGCTTTATGACACCATGTTAGTCAATATCTTTAACTGTTAATCTAAAGGCTATATTAATTCTAGTAGACATCTTTCAAAGCACTTATTGGCCAGAGATATCAAACTTTAAAGGCCTATAATCGCTAATATCTTTTCTATCCTTTTTATGTACAGGGATAATGCAAAATAGCTTCCAGTTATAAGGTACAATGCCATTATCCAGTAATTTATTGAAAATAAATCATAAAATGGGTATAAGAACCTCTTTCACCACTAGCAAAAAGGCACTAGATATCTTATGTGGACCAATAGATGAACTTTTCTTAAATTTGGAGATCATAAAATAGGTATAAGAACCTCTTTCACCTCTAGTAAAAAGGTACTGTATCTCTTATGTGGACCAATAGATGAACTTTTCTTAAATTTGGAGAAGGCATTCTAATAATGTAATCTGAAGAAAAGAGTTCAAGGACCTTAGACAGTTATCTGATCTGTAATTGAAATAGAAGACCCAAGATCCTAACACAGCAGAATAATATTTATTAAATTCACATGCTATAGAACATCAGTTAATATTATTTCATTATTCAAAATAACTTCAAAGATGCCTTTCTACCCAGCAGGTTAATATATTTGTAAAATGTTGTTTTATTTGTGGATTTACTAATCAATTTATTTTTATAGTCAATCTTGGCTGATTTTATTGCTGATTTTAATTTTTTACAAGTTAATTTAAAACTTTTTCATATTTGCATTTGTAGGAAACCTTGTTAGGGTTTTTGTATTGTCTTTTTTTCTTTCTCTTTAACCTTATAATGGGCTTATTCTACCATGGAGGAAATTAATTGTTAACATTTTCCAAATTAGTAGATTAGTTAATACAGCTATTCAATAGTTTCTCAAAGACAGAGTACCCATATTGATACTATAAGAGATTTAATAAATAAGACCAGTTTGTCTGATATATAGTATAAGTTTTACCATAAAGGGATCTGCTTATATTTAGTTCCATCTGAAAAGTAATTATATTATTGTCAAAATAACCCAGGAAGATTATGGGTGCGAGGTTGGCATAATGGTTAAGGTGCTTACCTTGCAGACCCAAGGTTCAGGGTTTGATTCTCACATGGGGTCATTGGCTAGGCTTAAAATGGCCCACAAGGGCAGTTGCCCTAGTACTAACCTATGAACTGGAAGATATGACATTTTTTATTTTTAGTCAGCTAAAGCTACTTCCCTATGCACACATGCTTCTTAGTAATTTTTTTACCACAATTTTGTGGTTTATTAAAATAGATTTCATTTTAAAATGCCATAAACATACATTTTAAAAACATAAATCCTCTATTTAATTTGTAATACTAGTCACATATAGATCTAGAATATTATTACCTTGCATATTACTAGTAATCAATTGTGTTAATTCATAAAAAGAAATAATGTTGACAAATTCTTTCTCAAAACATGAGTTAGTTGACATAGAGTTCCACTCTAACCCAGGGTAATTAAAGTCACCCAAAAGTTTTATCATTCTCAAAACAATTTGCTAAACTTATCAAGTAATCACATATTACAACTTTTAAAAGACATGAAGGCAAACTTTTAAGGACCCATAAAGTCACTCCTCCACAATTAAAAAAATATCATTATGCATTTATATTTGATGAAGTCTTTTAAATGATAATAAGTCGAGTTCCATGATTCACTGATAGCAATAATCTGAAAACTGTCTTTAGCTATTAGGCCAGTAAGTTCATCAAATTTGTTAGGCAGGCTTCTTGCATTGCAAAGTAAACATTTTATAGTCCTGTCAAACTGTGTGACCACCTTTTATCTGGATTGGTGTTTCATCATTCAAACAATGAATTGTTTCCATAATTATACTTGCCTTGTAAGTGTCAACATACAGATTAAGATGTAATTCATCTCTAACATATTCTCTTGTCATAAATAAATTTCTTCTCCAGTAAGTAATACGTTTGATGTTATAGGCAAACATTAACTATCTTAAACAATTGTTAAAGTTATGTGCTTTAGTAAATAAGTATTCAGTCCACAAGGTAGACAAACTCCACGTTTAAATATTCTAGAATAGCATTTTTAATATGGTTAAGAGTGTGTATCTCAAACCATTGGTTCTTGTATTAAGAACAAAATATATCATATCTAACTTTTTATGACATCGATTTTGGTAGGAGACTAGGTACATCAGTTAGTCTCAATCCAAATAGGGATGATATTATATGAGTGTTCACATCCAAACAACAGAGTCTAACAGCCACTGGCTTTACAATTGAGTCTCCCAAAATTAAAATTTTGATGTCTGAATTCCTCTGCATGAATGATTTATACAAAAACTTTGAAATAAATAAAATAATGTACAGTTTCATTAACAGAAATTTAAAAAATGTTATAATTGCAGGACATATCAGATATGGATTACTTTATACACCTTAATGTAGGAAGAAGATACCACTGTGATGTCAACTGTAACTGCAAGAACAAAGGCATTATATATTTAGACCAGTGTTCTTTTAAGTTTTCTGTGCAGGTAAATCAGAAAGAGCTATAAATAACATCATCATCATAGAGCACTCAGGATATGCATGCAAGAAAGATGTATACTAATGCACTTGTAAAACATACTACTGAAGTGAAACATAAATGTGATTTCCAGTTTATGATTTTAGTTATAATTGTATAAGTTTTATACAAAAAAGTTGGGGGGAAATTATACAGACAGGTTAATTTATACAGAAATGCAGTGGCAATGTCAGCTGAATGCACATTATATTCTGATCTTAACATAATGTTTTCCTTAAAATCTTCTTTGGATTTAAAAAGAATAATAAAAAGTCAAGGTTAAATATACTCATTTAACTTATGTATCATAGCAATTGTTTAATGTTTTTCATTTCAATTAAGGGGTAGTTTCTGCATTAAGTTTATATTATGTTCTGATGAAGATCCACCGGATTCAAAAGCTTATCATTTCATCTAATGAAATAATTTCTTGGCTTGGGTTTGGTGTTGCCAAATGTATTTTTTTTTTATTTTGAGATTTACATTTAGCACTAACATTGACAATCTCTGCACTGCTACCTCTCCTATAGACCCTGGTGACTCAATAAGACATCTGAGAGAGAAAGGGAACCAGAACAAATATCTGCATAAGGTGCGAGGAAAAATATTTGCATACCAGCAGCTGAAGGAAGACAGGTCTCAACAAGAATCTCAGGTTTATGGTCCTGGGTCATTGACACTTGTCACTGCAGTAAAACCGATATCTATCCATGGATATAACTTGTTTTCATTTATTGGCAGAAGGGTCTACCTTTCATTCTTTGTTTAGATGGCTTTTCCATCCCAATATTTTTTTCTTAAACCCTACCTTCTACCCAGGAGAAGGAGTAAAAGAAGTAGTAGAGGTAGGTGGTAGAAGGATGAAGAAAATGGAAGACACACGTTTTTTTTTTTTTGTAAAAAAATCTGAAAATGTCTAATTTCTATTAATAACCTTTTTAAGTACTGAAATTCACACATTTGTCAATATCATGATGCATTCTAAACAAAATATTTGTGCTTGAGCAGATGCCATAAAGAGTGTTAGTAATCTCTGCAGAAAAGGCAATTGGTAAAACAACTAAAATTAGCCACAGTACAAATTCTAATTCTAGGGAGAAAAAGAACAATTAATACTTATCAATGTCAAAGACTGACAGCCATGGAAAAGATCAATGAACAAGAAAAAGACAGCAGAAAGTACAGTTGTGAAGTTAACTTACCAAAACAATAGATGTTTAAATAGACTGTTGTAATAGCCATGACTATATGGGATGTATCCTACCATAGATACTGGACATCTGGCCAATCTACAAAGTTTTGGGTTCCTTCTTCATGCACCGTATGTCTGTCCTTAGTATGAAACTAATTGCTGGTATAACAGGGACATACAGGCTTGCCAAAAATCAGAGCTTTTTGGTTAAAATGGAGGGCTAATGGCTGAAGCCTGCAGCTCTACAGAAAACTAACCAGGTCCATCAATGAATAAAATGTTATGTCAGAAGGGCAAGGATAAAGTAGGGCACCCTACCCAAACAAAAAAAGAGCAAGATGAAAGTGGGAAGGTGTAAAGGTGCTAATACTGTAACATCGATCTAGTCAAAAGACTACTCTTATGGTAAGTTAACTTATACAACTGTATTATGTCATTCATTAGATCACTGTTGCAGTAGCCATAACTATATGGGATGATTGCCATAGTTTATGAAGAAAGGGATGGAGTCTATGAGTCCCTGTAGAATAACTTTAGGAAAAATGCCCTGGTTCTAGAAACATGTAATGCCTAGAGAATGTATATACTGAAGACTGAGTAGATGCCTCTACACCAAACCTAGAGTCCACCCCCTTCCAAAAATCCTCAGAAGAATCAACAACTCCAGAACTTCAACTTTCTGATGGGCCTTTTACCATAGTGAGAAAAACAAAGTTGATTATCTTAAGACAAGCATCTGGAAATTATTAATTTAGATAATGCCTTTTTTTTCTTTCCATCAAAAGAAACAAAGTTGGTTAGATTTCATAAAATCTTTAGACTTGACTAGGCAAAATCTTAATATTCTCTGAACATCTAAATTATGAAGGATTCTTTCTCCCCTGCTTTAGGGTTCAGAAAATAGCACAGATAGATAAATAATCTGGTTTAAAGTAAATTCAGAAACAACCTTTGGTAAAAAAGAAGGTTTGGTTCTAAGACTAAGACAACTTCAAAAAAGGTTGCATAGACATTATGACCTGCAATTCTGATACCCATCTAGATGAGGTCAGAGCAATGAGTAACAGTTTTCCATGTAAGAAAGTTTAAAAGAAAACTTGCTGCAGGTTCAAAAAAGTAGAGAGTCAGTTTCTCCAGAAAAAATAAAATTTCATGAAGGTGCAACTTGTTTTCTAGATGGTCTAACATCTAACACCCCTTTCTAAAATAGTTTAACTTGAAATAAGGAAGAAAGGGGGTCCAAAGGTGGACAAGCAGAAATAGATGAAAAGTGTACTTTTACAGATGTGTATACTAGTACTGAGTGCAGCAATTCACACAGAAACTGAAAAGCCATAGAGGTCCCCATTTCAGATGAATCTTGTTCTCATTTATGGCAGCAGATATAAAATCATTTCCATTTTGCTAACTATGATTTCCTAGTAGTTGGTTTCCTACCAACCTGTAATACCTTCTTAACATCCTTAAAAATAATGTACATTAATAGGGTCAAAAGCCTATCATCCATTGTGTTTTCTCTTTTTAATTTCTCCAAGACTTTGGGGTTTCTAATACCATGATGGGAATGGACCTTATTCCTAAGTCAAAGTATGATTAAAGTTCATGAAATTAGTATTGTTTCAATCTTTGATGTTAGCCATAAGTGGCCTTCGCAGCACCCACAATTTGCCTAGAATGGACTCCTGCAATTTATAGGGAGTTACATGTATTGGTAATATATCTAAATATGACTGCAAATTATTTTTTATAAGACCCATTGACTCTAACACTATTAGAATTATCTGGGTATCCTTCCTCTACATTGGTCTTGTTTCTGACTGCAAATATTGGTATTTTATGATTTCTTGTCTCTCTGTATGTATGATACTGTAATCACTAATCAATGGGTGTAACAATTTCTTTGATCAATGCTACTTTTGTCTTCTTTTCCTGGACTACTATATCTGGTTTTCTCACGTCTATTTTTTGAACTATTGGTAATGGGTGATCCAAAATTATATCAATGTCATCATTTTCTCTAATGCTTTGTAGCTCATGTTTCAAATGTTTCTCAGCTACTTCAATATTATAATGTTTGCACATTCCCCAATGCAACAGTCTTGCCACATTAGTATACCTTATGGTAAACAAGCCTTCTGCCATTAATGTATCACACCCAGCAACAAGATGTGTGGCTGTTTCCAGTTCTGTTTTACAAAACCTGCATTTGTCTGTTTCTCCAACATGCTCAATGGATTTTGTAAATCAATGTGCATATAGATAGTCCACTATCCTGGGCCACCAATATTAACCTTTTGTCTTTTGGTTTAAATTCACCTCTTCTTAACCATTCCTATATTAAATCCTGATCAACATGAGGCTGTTCCAGGGGTTTTCTGTACTTGCAAATAAAGTTATGCATTTTCCACATTTCTTGCCTTCTCATCATATGATCATTCACTTTATATTCTTTTATTGTTTTTTTTTTTTTTTTTTTTTGGCACATCAGTTGCTGCCTGATTTCTATCTACTTCTGGTTTGATTTAAGCAGGGAAGTCATCTTAGACTTGTTCTCCTCATGTTTTAAAACTTTCTCGATGTTTCGGTCTTGTGAGGTTAGCAAATATGTTTGGTCCTACGATTGCAGATCTAAAAATGTAATCAATTTTGAGGAGGCCCACATCTTCTTCAGAATGGGAATATATTATCTTGGTATACACACTAATTTTTATACATTATTTGATAATCATGAAGCATTTTTCTTGTTTTCCTGTCCAAATGATCCAGTACCTTCGGGGGCCAGTCAGTCACACCAAAACTGTACGTTTTAGCATGAAGATCAAATTGTTTTATAGATTGGACTTTGTTCCTAAATGTCAGAGTTGGTTTCAGAATTAATTTTTGCCTTCTAAAATATTCCTTACTGAGTTTTATTTGCATTCGTTCATGTTTTAGTGTTGATCCTTCATCAATTCCCAGATATTTATAAATTCCCTCTTGCTCAAGTTCTTTTATATCACATTCCTGTCTGAATCTAATATTTTCTTTGTGCTGCTTTCCTGCTTTAAATGTTGCTTTTCCAGACTTATCAAGACCAAATGACATTCTTATATTGCCTAAGAAAGTTTTGACTACTTGTAGTTGTGATTCCAGTTACTTGTTTGATGAACTACACAGTTTTAAATCATTCACAAAGAGAAGATAAGAAGTCTTTGCACTTTAATGTTTTCTGGGAGCCAAATTGAAGCCATGACCTAATCTATTAAGTAGACAGCTTAATGGCTTAAAGACAAGACAAAAGAGCAGCAGTGACAAAGAGTTACCCTTTAATATCCCCCTTTAAATGTTTATCCCTGGGATAATAATTTGTCCTTTATCATGGCTTAACTGCAAAGTGATTTGCCACTGTTTCATGGTCACTGTAACACAATCGATCAGTGTAGGGTGTATCTTATATATTTGTAAGCGCTCTTTTATCCATTTATGTGGAATGCTGTCACATGCTTTTCTGTAGTCTATCCATGCCATACTTAGATTCTCTCCCTTTTTACAAGTCTCCATTATGACTTTATTTAACAATAAATGATCCTTTTTTCCACATGATTTTTTGTTACCCTTTTGTTCTATTGCCATGAATGAGTTTTCTTCTAAATGATTATAACCTCTATCAGCATCAGTTCTAGTATATAGTTTATACATTGCTGGAAGGCAAGTTAATGGCCCATATTTTTTAGGATATCCTGCAGGTTCACTCTTAAGGAAGAGTATCATTTTTCCTGTTGTTAACCAGGTTGGCATCTGTTCAGGGTGTGCATATAAATAGTTCTTACTCATGGCTAAATTCTCATGTAAAGATGTTAATACTTTTAGTCAGAAGTTAGATACTACACCTGAGCCTGGGGTTTTCCAGGTAGGAGCTTTTCTTACTGTTGTTTCAATTTCACTTTTCGTTACGTTATGTTATGGACTTAGTCACATTTGCATAATAGACCCCTGTCTACTATTTTTATCAGGGCCCTGTAGTTAGCTACTAGCTTGAGTATACAGCAGCCTTAACCTTACCCTTCCAGCTGCCCTACAGCCAACACTCCTTGTTAATTACACTAACTTACTCTTACTTTGCATCTCACCTTCCATATTTCTTCTCTAAACAGCTCTCCCACTCACTTTCCTACATTTACTAGATCTGCCCACTAGGTGGCACCCTTATACTATTCCTTTCACTACCCCTCTACTCTGTCCTACCTCTGTATATGCAATATATTTCTTCCTATTTTCTATCCTCATCCTCATTCCATCCTCTTACACTGCCTCTCTCTGCCTTCCTACCCCTGCAATCTGTTCTATACTGTACTGCTCTTGACTTGCTCATCTTCCTACTTCTCCTTTGTGCTGAAACACTATTTTTCCCTACTCTACTTCTCATTCCTTTGGCTTCTGTATCATACTAAACTTCTCATACTCACGCCTTACCTCACTTACCTACAGTTACCTGTATTCCTGATTGTTTCTTCTCCTGTTTCTCCTCCAGTTGTTTCAACCTGCTCTGTTCGCCCTGCGGGCTCACTCCGCTCCCCTCCCTACCCCCAATTCCCACCCACCCCCAGGGGTCCTACACTTAAACCTCCCTACACACTCCCCCTACATCTACCATCCTATCAGCTTTAATCTTTTTTCCCTCTCTTTTTTTAAACCCCACCCCTCACCTCTCCCCCTTTTATCCCAATATCTCTCCCTGACCTTTTACCCTCCTTTATTATTTCAACCTGTTATTTCTCTCTACATCTTGCCCTCAAGATTCCATAATCCTATCTTACACACTCCCTACTCTACTTCCTTCGTATTTCACTTCCTGAAACTTGCTACTTACCTGTTTAGCCTTGTTTGCCTCTACCTTACCTTTCCTCTATAATGCCTACCACCCATTTTACTATACCTATACTCTCACTCTTACTCTTAACTATCCTGCTCTCAGCCTACCTTCTTACCTTCTTTGAAAATCAACTTTTTATCCATCCTACCTACACACAAAAACAAACCTTAACTTACCCTTCTACTACTCTCAACTCATACCCCATCATTTCCTACACCCCCAGATACCTTCTATCCAAATACCATAGACTCTCCCATATTAATTATGTCCTAACTACTGACAAAAAATTGAAGCTTCAAATCCACCTGATAAACAACTCATTAACTAAACTTATTTATCTCACCTTACAAGATGGAGACATCCATCCTAACCCAGGACCAAGAAACCCCTCATCCCAAACTTCTAGATCAAAAACTAATAATACTCTCCTAATAGGTCATCTCAACATTCAAAGTTTAAATAACAAAGTATCACACCTCCATGCACTCCTAGACACCCACTCTTTCGATATCCTCTGCCTCTCAGAGACCTGGCTAAAACCTGATACCAAAGATACTGCCATTTTACCACACGGCTATAATATAGCTAGACTTGACCATTTAAAACGTAAAGGTGGTGGAGTTGCAATCCTCTATAAGAATCATTTAAATATCTCCACCCTGCCTGTAGACCCAACTCAGGATAGCAAAGCAGAAATCATTATTACAAAACTTCAAATGAACTCTAAGAAAGCGCTTTACATAATTTGTATGTACGTACCTCCTGGTAACAATATACCCACTTTAGAAGCCTTTCTCAACTGGGTATCCACTACTTACCCCCAAGAAACTGTAATTCTTGGTGACTTTAACATAGACTGGAAAAGTATTAATGCTGAAAATCCTACTTCTCACATTAACCTCCATGGTTTCTCCCAAACCATGACCTCAACCACAAGAATCAATAAGCCTAATAATAAAGACAACATTCTTGACTGGATACTTATAAACAAAGACAAACAATTTTATGATGTAGGAACCCTGCCAGATGATATCAGTGACCACTGTCTGACTTATATTACAAGAGACAAAATTGAATTTCCAAACCTCCCAAACATTAGAAAAGTTCGCTCAACCAAACATTTTAACATAGATTTATTTCAAGCTGAACTAAATTCATGTAACTGGAACCCCTTAAAAACACTTCCTCTGGAAAATGCAGTATTATACTTTAATACTACCTTCCTATCCATTCTTGATAAACATGCCCCCGAACGTACTGTCAGAATGAAACCAAACATTGCCCCCTGGCTCTCTAAAGAAACTAAAAACTTAATTCTCTCCAGAAACAAAGTATGGGCTTTATGGAGACACCATAGAAATAACCCTGATCTTATCCACTTCCGTCAGCTTAGAAATCTGACAAAAAAAGCAATTATTACTGACAAAAAAAACTTTTACTGTAGACACCAACAAACAAACCATAACAACCCCAAACAGTTCTGGTCTTCAATCAATAAACTCCTTTCCCCAGGAACAACCAAAACGCCCACCGCTGTTAATGCTGACCCAGACAACCCCACCAAACTGCTAATACTTTTAACTCTTTCTTTATTGACTCTATCCAAACCCTAGCCAGACAAATGAACATCAACTATGTCTCCCCTCCAAGTAACCCTATGGACCCATCCTATAACTTTACACTACAACCTATCCCCACATCATTTATCCACAGACTTATTAACAAACTTAAACCTTGTACTCCTTCAGCTGACAAGCTTCCATCTCTCTACCTCCAAAGGGCTGCCAAAGTGATTGCATACCCTATATCCATACTCATAAATAGGACAATCCAAGAAGGAACCGTCCCTGAGATCTGGAAAGTTTCCCATATTATTCCATTACATAAAGGGGGTAACTCTATCGATTACTCCAACTACAGACCAATTGCTCTCCTTTCCCCATTAGCAAAACTTATGGAAAATGTATTCACCTGCAACTCCTACAACATCTCACTCTGCACAACATAATAGCAAACTGTCAACATGGTTTTAGACCTCATCACAGTACTACCACTGCTCTCTTATCTTTTGTAGAAACCATCAATAAGAATCGTAATAACAACCTTCTCTTCTGCTCTCTTTATTGACCTCTCCAAAGCATTCGACATGGTCAACCATTCCACCTTAATTAACATACTTGAATCCCTCTCCTTTGACAACCTTGCCACTAAATGGTTTAAATCTTACCTTAGCAACAGACAACAAGCAGTTCTATGGGGAAATCAACTCTCTTCTCTCCTACCCATAAACATTGGTGTCCCTCAGGGCTCCATTCTTGGGCCACTTCTATACTCCCTTTTCATTAATGATCTCCACTCTGCTATCCCTCAAGCTACCTGCATCCAATATGCAGACGACTCTACCCTTATCTGCTCTGCTTCTTCTCCTTCTGAACTCTGCTCACTTACTCAAAAGATCTTCAACTCAGTTGAAACATGGTTCTATAAACGTTCCCTCTTACTCAATGCCAAAAAAACTAAACTTCTTCTCTTTACTCCCACCACCCGATCCCCTTCCTTACACTTCACCATTTCCTCTAATAATGCCACGGTTATCACACCGATCCTACAACAAAACTGTTAGGAATAACCATTGACAATAATCTCTCTTTTGATCAACACATTAATTACACCATTAAATCAGTCAACAGAAAAATAGGATCCTTATACCGAATTAAACCCTTCCTAACTGAATCTGCTAGAGCCAAGATTGCCCACTCCCATCTATTGTCAACACTTCTACGCTTCACCTATATTTACCAACCTTAAGAAAGCCAACCTTAATAAACTGGCTACATGCTACAATAACATCGCCCGCTTCGCCACTGGCAACCCCTTCAGAACCCACCACTGTATTAACCTGAAACAACTAGGCTGGCTGGAATTCCAAAACCTTCTGCTCATCCCCCAACTGAAAATTGCCCACAAAATACTGCACCAGCCTTCAAACACCCCTATACTCTCAGAACTTTTAATACCATACAATAATCTTAACTCCCTTCGTTCTTCTAGAAAACTTATGGCTAAATTAACAAAGTCCAATAACTCAGCTGGTGACTCTTTTTTCTAGTACAGTAGGAAGGAACTGGAATCTACTACCCAGTGACATAACACTAATCTCATCACTGCCCCTCTTCAAACAAAGAATAAAAGAACACTTGAAAAGTCACTGGCTCTGTTCCTGCACTAAACCTGACTAAAATTCTACCCCTCTCTATCTCATTTACTTCCCCAGCATCTCTCTCCCTCTTCCCTGAACAACTATCTTTTTTTTCACTTACTTCTTTTCCTCTTCACTGAAAGTTTGTTTAATCCTTTCTTATCCTTTCTTTTTTACTTTACTCTTACTTTCCTCCCACTTCTCCTCCCTACTCACCTTTCCCTGATTTTTTGCTTCTCTGTAGTTTAGTTTGTTTATAGGTAATGATATTAGTTCCTATTTGTAAATTGTTTTTGCATGCTAACTTTTCTTTATTGTCTTTACATTTATCCTGGTGTTTTTGTTGTATTTGACTTCAAATGTTGTATGTTTTTTTGTATATACTGTGGAGCTTTTCTCCCCGGGCCTCTACTGAAAATGGAAATATATCCAGCTAGACTAGCCTGGTCAACAAATGTAAAATAAATAAAATAAATAAATACTTCATCCCATTTCATATCCTGTACATTTCAACTACTTACTTATTCTTTCTTTTACATCTTCTATCCATTCAGCATCTTTGTTATGTTCCACAGGACCTTCATAGATATTTTTCCAAAATGTGTCTATTTCTTCTTTTTTGGTGGTGTTTCTATTCCTTTTGCCTTATTTCCCAATTATCTATAAAACATTTTAGGTCATCAATAAATTGCTTATTTTTTATTTGGTTTTAAAACAATAAACAAATCAATTATAAAACAAACAAATAATTATTTGCATAGGTCCATAGCTGATTGATACATCAAAGTTATACATGAACAACAATTAATATTTTTCAGGCAAGTCTTTAAGTCTAAGCCATGATTTATATGAATGTATAATATTAGAAGTTCTCATCTTTATAGTAAGCAATTCACTACTGCAAACAATTTTGCCATACTGATAAATTCAACAGTAGAGGGGGTAACTTTACTTTTCAGTTTTCAATAATTACTCTTCTGGCTATAGCAGGAATAGACCAAAGAAGAAGCACTTGGGTTTTGCGAATTATCTCAGGAATTGGATTTACAAATATTACATCTATATGACCATACAGCTTGAATAAAGTTATTCATTTCTTTCCAAAAAGGGGAGATGATTTCACATTCATATAGCATATATGTCCAATCAGCTATTATTTCAGAATGACATCTCCAGCATTTAATTCTAATTGATTTATACATAATTGTAATTTTGTTAGGAGTTACAAAAGCTCTGTGTAAAAATTTCCAAATGAAAGTTTTCCAATATAATAAAAATGTAGTTTTATCTGTAGATGTTAATATTAATTTCTTGTAGTTTTCAGAAAAGTCTTCATTATTAATTTTTGAGGAGTAATTACAATAGGAATTGTCTTAATACGTGAAATCTAATTAAGAATTTTATAAATTTGTGACAAATATGATTTATTTTTTATTGCATTATTATTAATATTTATTAAGAATTCCAATAATTTAAGGCACAATTTCTTATCTAGGTTAAATATCTTATTTACCTCTGTGTTCACAAAGTCTCTAAATATTTGTGAAATTAACAATTTCTCAAAATCTTGATTGTATTTGGGCCTTAAATTTTCGACAGTATATATATCAGTACCATTTAAGAACTGATGCCAATAAATTAAATTATTTTGTTGTTTCAGTACTAGCATTTTGTTGAAGTTATGAGTTTCTTTCTAAGCAGTCATTGTATATGCAATTGGAAACATGGAAAATACTAAGTTTTTAATACAATGGTTAGAATATGTGAACTTTTGGAAAGAGTAAATGATAATATTTAAATAGGGAATTTAGGAAGAGGATGTAATACCATTTATGCAAAAATATATTAATAACCAGATAACACTATTAGGTACTATTTGTTTATGAGAGGTTGTGATATATTTATTATTTACTAATAATATTTCTTGATATATTTGTTTCTATTTTGAGTCATAAGATGAATTAATCCACAACACTATAACTTTTAAAATTCTTAAAGCAGCATACAATTGAATATCAGGGAATCCTATTCTACTATTCTAACCTTTCCTGTGCCTATCAAAGAAAACTCTTGGTTTATTAGGATGCCAAAAAAATGGAAGTAGAGTATTATTTATCTTTTTCATCATTTTTTGGTAGAGATAGTAGTAAAGACTGTAAGACAAACAATATTTTAGGAAGAATTACCATCTTAATAAGCATTAATCATTCTTCCATGGTAAAGAAGAATTTGTTCCAATTTGGGACTAAACTTAAAATTTTAGCAACAAATTGTTGAAAGTTTGATTGTATCATTTCTTTGCTATTAGACATAATGGTTATACCAAGGTATCTCATTTGATTACCATTCCATTTGAAGTTAGAATATGTTTTGTATGATCTTTTTTTATTTTTTATGAATTAATAATATACTTGTTCTATTATGATTAAATCTTAAGTTTGAGATTTCTTCAAACTAACTCCTGGAACTAATTATATATTCTAATGAACTTTCTATATTTCTAATTGTTAGTAAAATATCATCAGCAAAGAAATGAATCTTTAGTTTGAAATCTTCTTTTATTTTGATACCATTAATGTTTTCATTGGATCTAATATTATTAACAAAAGGTTCTATAGCTAATGTAAAAAGTAAAGGTGATAATGGACAGCCTTGTTTTGTGCCTTTTTGCAATTTAAATGAATTAGAAAGAAAAAAACAATGTTAATATAAGTGCAAGAGTTATTGTATAACTCAAAAAATTAATGTAATTAGTTCAGATGAGAAATGTATGACCAATTAAATGAGTCAAAAGCCTTATCTAAATCAAAATCAATGATAAAAAGTTATTTTTTATTTTTATTTGCATAGTCTATTAATGTATGTATGTATTATTATATTATGCTGTACTTGCCTATTTAAACCCAGTTTGATCATTGTTAATTAGTTTAGGTATAAGTAGATTAATTCTGTTAGCGAAAATGGACATGAACATCTTGTACTCCTCATTTAAAAGTGAAATCGGTCTGCATGATGAACACTTTGTAGGATCCTTATCTTGTTTTAAAATAGGTGATATAAGTGAATATTTCCATGATGGGGGACTTCAACAGTTGTTTTTATTTCTCTATAGATCTTATCTAATATTTTAACTGCGTCATCTGGTAGTATTTCATATAGTTCTAGTATAAGAACATCTAAGCCTAATACCTTATTATTTTTTTAATTTTTTATGTTTTATTTCTGTTAAAGTTAATGGTCTATCAATTTTTTATTTATTCACTTAATTTATTATTTATAGTTTTCCTTAGAAAAGTTTTAACTGTAGCCTAATTATCTAGGTTATTTGTATTATTATCTATATTTTCTAAAATAGTTTAAAGCCATCAAGAATACCTTTAATGTCTGCTCTACTTTCTTTTTTAATATTTATATGTGTTATAATTTCTTTGCTATGATTTGGTTTATTAACTTTCTTTGATCTAAGAGCAAGTTTATGTCAGCTTAAAGGGTTTACTGAATATGCCTGAAGTTTAATTTTTTCGAGCTTTATTGAAACTTTATGATTTAGAATTTCAACATATTTTGTATTTAAGTTTTTAAGTTCAGACTGACTGATAATGTCATTTGGTTTTAGATTTAGCTTTAGTGTGTCTATTTTGGCCTGTAGTATATTCAATTCTTTGTCCCATTCTTTTGTTTTACTAATATATACCAGCTTGTAACTCCTCCATTTAAGTAAGCCTTTAGTGAATCCCACAGAACAATGTCAGTTACTTTATCATTCATGTTTATTTCTCGGAAATGTTTTATTTATTTAAAATACCAATCCTTAAATCCTGTTATTTTAGTAATGTATGCTGGTAATCTCCTGTGATGTGTTAGAGTGTCCATTTTCAAAATAATATTAAAGATTATAGCATATGGTCTGATAATGGGCATAAAACTATTGAAACTTTTCTATATGATGACAGATTTTTTGAGACAAACATGTTATCAATATTTGTGTTCCATAGCTATATGAATACTGGGTAAATTAAAGTGAGTTTGTTTTCCTTAGCTCATATATAGACTTTAAATGTGTTATATTTACAAAATTCATTAAGTGTTTGGCTGAAGATGTGATTCACAGATTTCTCTCTGCAGTGGAATCTTTGTTTGATAAAATTCAATTAAAATCACCAGCCATTATAACTTCAGCTATCATGTAATAGGCTATTAGTGTCTAAGTAATTTTTTGCATCTTTAGCTCCAACCCCTTGAATCCAAAAAGAGTTCACCGATGTATATAGTTTTCTGTTCCACTCAGTTATAACAATGCTTAAAATACCATTTTTGTCAACATAGGCATCTTTTACTTTAGGCATTACTGGTTAGTTCTTTGATAAAATGAGGGTGCTTCTTCTTTTAACTCAAAAGCCAAAACCTGCTAAAACCAAATAATTATTTAATGAAAGTTTATTCAAAGCTTTGTTAAGTAAATGTGTTTCCTGTACAAGTAGAAATACTATTTGAGCTTTATGTAATTGCAAATATTAGAACAGACTCCCCCTCTTTACTGGATTATTCAATCCATTAATATTAATAGATATGCATTTCCAATCAGACATTTATATAAGAGAGGAAAAAATAGGGATGATGAAATTGTATTTATGTATGGAACTTATTATATACTTTATATATAACAATATGAAATCTTCAGCTATGGAAAAAAGAAAAAAACTTTCTGAAACAAATAAAAAACTACCTAATGCTATAACCATAAAACATTCTACCATGGAATAATGTATTCCTAGTTTTTTTTTTTTTTTTTTAAATGACGAATGAACTACCTCTCAAACTCTCCATTAGGCTAACAAAGCTTAGCTCATGCTTCTGATTCATATTAATGTGTCTCATTTTTAGTAAGCATCATCTTAAAAAAGCCCATCAGTGAGTTATTATGAATAAGAAAAGTTAAACAGGTGTTTAGCGTCTTTATTATAAGTTGACCAAACTGAATATCACTACAATCATCTTTTCCTGTACCTCACATTATCTCCCTGGTCTGCTATAGGGAGGAAGTCAGTTGTTATTTTCATATTTATTAATTTATAGGTCAAGTTATTTTATATATTTTCTATTTTATTTACTATGTGTAAAGCTGTACATAGGATCATAAGTTCATAAATTAGTACCAGGATAACTGTCCTTGTGGGCCATTCAAAGCCCAGCCAATTGCCCCATGTGAAAATGAAACGCTGCACCTCATACTTATATGGTGAACACCTTAACCACTATGCCAACCTCCCACCCTTGTAGACGCATTTATATTCTTTAACTATATACATATTTATTTATTCTGATTTCTTTCTATTTCTGTTTGCATACTGTGTCTTGTACTATTACTATATGCCTAGGTTTTATATTTTAGCAATAATCCTAGTGTAGAGTGCCATATAACAGAACATTTATATTTAAAATAAAATAAAACTGGCTAGGCAGAGAGAGATAAAAATGAGCAAGCCAAATTTAATAAAATAACAAATAAAATATATTAAAATACATAATTGTATTTTAATATATTTTATTTATTTTATTAAATTTGACTTGAATCCTGTTTGTATTTTAATATATTTTATTTTATTAAACATCTATATTTACTCTTATAAATTTGATACTCTTTAATCTAGTACTACTGTTAGAATCAGTCCTATTTTTCCTTAAATGTTATGTCTCAAACTTTCCGAATAATCATCTGAAAAATCTTCCCTATTAAGATTCAAACTTTCTATAATAAATTGTTCTGCGATATTAATTTTGTTATCATTAAAGAGAGACAATAACAGAGAAACACAATCCTAAATTTATTATCTGTAGTGTCATTCTTTATGCTAGTATATAAACTATCCCTTTGGAATACTGCAAGCATTCAGAACTATTTAATAACTGACAGTGGTTTAGAATGCAAGTCACTGGGGGGAATTTAATAAAGCCTATATGGTCTTTTTTACCATGTAGGCATCATGCCACACTGCTTACATGAAAATAAGCAGGTTTGCGATCCAGTAAGCATTGGGCATTGCACATGCATGTGCCAACACGGAAAGTTCTGTGGCATGCAAATCACCTCATAAGTAGGTGAATCTCATGCAAATCAGGCAGGTAGAGTGATCCAGCAAGCAGACAGGCAGCCCTGCAGACCCTGTATCAGTGTCCATAGTGTATATGGAAAAATTCCATGTACAGGACTGCAGACAGACAAAAGGGGCTGTAAAAATGTAGGTAGATAGAAATGCTGACACACAGATTTGAGTGAAACTATCCTCTGTGTGTTCCAAAAGTTGCAGTAAATATATTCAAATAAAATGTTAATAATCTGGGCATGTTTGTGCAGTACACTGCAGTGTGCAAACATGCCTTATATAAAAAAGTGGAAAAATCAAAAATTAATATCATGAGACAGAAATGTATTACAGGACCCTGCATGCAGTATCTACAATGGTGTATTGGTGCTGTTGCTAATGTGGTAGGGCTTGGAAGTGTGTAGTATTAATGTTGTGAGCACAGATCCCTAGGCAAATGGGGTGGAGTTATCATGTCCACAGATCCCCTCTGTGTAGGTAGAGAACGGTGTTGGTGTCCACAAAGGAGGTAGCTGACATCAGGAGAGAGTGTGTCCACTAACATCTGAGATGATTGGAGCATAGCTGCTCCTATTTGCGTGGTGTGCCACCATAGTGAATGTGCAAGTCTGAGGGGCGTGCATTTGCATGGTGTACCCTAGTGCTCAGAGTATCTAAAAAGGCCAATAATGTATTAATAAGTGTTGATCCTTGCTTAACTTAAACTAAGGCCATTAAATGATGTCAATGATATACTAGGCAGGTGCAATGCATCATAGGTGGCCAATCACACAGGCAGCACCTATAGTAGAGCACTATAAAGTATGCATACACACTAAAATCTGATTTTCTCCCATACTCTGCACCATTGGAGTACAGACATGAGAATTTTAACTGAAAGAATGTTAGGGGCTGCTGGACGTCTGCTACATTTGTATGTGTTAGACGCTGAAGTCAATGCTGCTGCTGCTGACAATAGGCCTAGGCAGAGAAGGAGAAGAGTGTTCAGTTCAAAGGATAACCCTCCAGAATCTACATGAGATGGAGATTGTAGAGTGCTACAGGGTGGACAGGGACATACTACAATAACTCGCTGAGTTCTGTTGACCTCAACTAAGGCCCAGAGCCAACAGAGGGGAACCCATCCCAGTGGAAACCAAGGTATGTATAGCCTTTAGGATAATAGCCACAGGTACCTTCCAAAGACCAGCTGGGGATATGATGCGGTCTCCTGAGGTACAGGGTGCCATAGATTGCACTTGTGTACACATCAAGGCACCACCCGGTGAGGAGGGTAGAATGTACATCAACCACAAGGGGTACCACTTCATCAACTGCCAGGTCATGTGAATGCCCAGGGCATTGTCATGAATGTGCATGCTGGCAGCCCTGGCAGCTATCACGACTCCCACATCTGGCATGCATCACAGCTGTACCAGATGTTTACTAGGGGGGACATCCCACATGGCCATTTAGTGAAGGATGCTGGCTATACACTGGAACCGTGAATGATGATACCCATCAGAAATGCACACACCCACGGAAGAATGCCATAATGAGGCACACGCACAAACTAGGAACATCATAGGGCATGTGTTTAGGTTGCTGAAGTCATGGTTCCAGTGCCTCAATATATCTAGTGGAGTCCTGCAGTACCCTCCAGCCACAAGTGCACATATGTCCACAGTATGTGCCATGCTACACAACATGATCCTGTGGAAGCAGCTGCAACAGGATCAGAATAGGGAAGGGATACACAGCGCCTCACCAGTGCCTAGGTCACCATAGCTACACACACATGAGGACTCAGAGGAGAAGCCCCCTAATGATGTCCCTGTAGGCAGACATGTTCCTGTAGGCAGATGTAGGCATGCCCAGAACACCCTGGCATTGGCTAAGAGACAATGCATAGCACATTCACAGATGACTTAGGTCCCTAGGGACTGGCACCTTACTCCTACTCACATACATACATTACCTGTATACCTATCCATGTATTGGCTGTGTACCGCTTGCATCACATAGAGCCAGCCCTGAACTGCAGTTCTGTCAACTGTTGCATTCTCAAGGTAAGTCTCTAACCTATACACTAATTGTAAGGTCTACTATAATAAGGTATCGTATGTATGGATCTGATGCTGTTATGCAAGGAAATATAGTGGGCTATATGGTCATATTTAACATCCACATGGGACTACTGATACCCAGTCTAATAGTATGTGTTCCTTAATATTCACTAGGCCTTATGGTTGGAATATTCATGACATCAGGAAGAGGAGATTTTAAACAGTGGCCTCACATGATATTTGGACAACTGTCTACCCAAGCTGATCATGTGCTGTTGTTCCCCCACCCCCAAAACAGCAGTGTACCCATATAACCGTTTTATCAGAAAATCAGGTATGGTATATCAGTGGACCAGGCAATCTCAGGGCTGTAACATAGCTAGTGCTCACACCTTGTACTTCTCTCTTCACACAGGATAACAATGTACATATGTATGCTGTTGACTGTGTGACGAATGTTCCCTCTCTGTCTCGCAACCTGTGCGGCTCAATGGACTAGGGAAGCTAGCATAGGTGATGGTGTTGATGGCTCTAATCTGGAATTACTCAATTCTTTTGCATATGATGTAGAAGTATGTTGGTGTTTCCACAGAAAGTCATACCTCCCAAACTCTTAGTGCAAGAAATCTAGACAAAGCCAGAAAGACTGGCGGGACAAAGGCCCAAACATAGGGACATATTTTTAAATAATGGTCACATAAACCTAGACAGTTGCTGGAATTAAAGGTGTTGCATTAGTACATATTTTCTGAAGGATATAAAGTCTGACACACAATTGTTTGTAGTTAGCAGACTGTACTGATGTCAAAATTCAATAAAGAACCAGAAGACCACAAATGTGTAAGGAACAGACCAAACATATGAGGCAAAACTTTGGACACTCTGTGAAAATCTGGGCAGTTGAGAGGTATGCAGACTGTCAGTTTGTTGGTGGTGTTACATTACCAATCTCAGTCATATATTAAGTACAGCAGACAGCTGGGGAATATTGTGGACATTTTGAGTGAAGTGCAGTACGGCAGAAACAGGGACGGATGTTAATGTCTGTAACATATAAAATCCTGGATTGGAATACAGGTAGGTTTGGCCTGAAGTCACATTATAAGTACTGACTGTCCCACTGGGCATGCCCGTATACTTTGTAAAAATGAGCGTAATTCTGTTGACCCTTTATTGAAATGACCTGTTATATATAAATGTCTGGGCATACAGACATACACATATACATATCGATCTGTCATTATCTCGCTTTCACATGCATAGTATATCTATCGCTGTGTAGTGTCAAATAGGTATATACTGATATATACAGCTATATATATATATATATATATATATATATATATATATATATATATATATATTAAATTGATACATAGACTCCCCCCATATATCTGCATAACACATATACATATTCACATATACAGCTACATTTATATACACATCCCTGTTATATACAGAAATATGTGTGTGGATGTCTGCATTGTCCAACATACCCTAATAATGGTGAGTAAACTGCATTATCACACAACCATAATGTTGCTCAAATATCCAAACTAAGTACATAATCCACTTAACTACAACCTCCAATGCCGATGTCACCACGTAGACAGACACAGGTGAGCAGGTGGTATAATGTATAATGGTGGCAATGCACGCATGGACAGGGCACATTGTCCCTGCCCACAGTGTCACCTATCTAACTGCAGGCAGTCACATATGGCCATACTGGTAACTTTACACACATAGCTAGGATAACAACAGTTACCTCACTGCTAGGATACTAGATGCAAATAACAGTATGAACCAATATCACTCTGCAGGCCACAGATGCTGTTCAACACAAGCCTAGTTTATGTAATGCACAAGTACTGTGCCTGCAATCACATATACAACAGACTTAACCTGTGGTGCATGTGACAAGTACTGTGAACTATAGTGTATAAGCCTAGATAGGTAAGGATTCTAATCTCACTCTGCCCACTATGGTGTGTGTGTGTGTGTGTGTGTGTGTGTGTGTGTGTGTGTGTGTGTGTGTGTGTGTGTGTGTGTGTGTGTGTGTGTGTGTGTGTGTGTGTGTGTGTGCATGTGTATCCATGTTGTCTACATATCATAACATTTGTAACTTAGCCATAGTTAGGGTTTTGCATCATTTTATTGTAGCAGGTGATGTGGCCCCCCAAATGACTGACCAAAACAAGGCTGATATCAACAAGCATTATATGTTCTAAACTGATAGTACTAGCAGACATGAGTTATGTTGTGTGCATCAGGTAGTGTGATCTGTAGTGTGTACCAGTACATAGGTAACTTGCACTATGTGTGCACCTTGATGTGTCCTGTATGCAGTGAGTGGAAGTGGTGCTAGCCTGAATGTGGCCATGTTTGTGTGTGTGAGGCTGTTACAGCAGTATACATCATGTTATGGAGCCATAGGACATGTGAACTTAACTAGCATAATGGCCATACAGCCCTCACAAACAGAGATATCTGTATACCCCTTGGTACAGGATCAGTACATATTGCCCCAGTCCAACAGGGACCGTGGCAGTCGCCTTGTGCTGAGATATTGGTCACACAGCCAGTCAAACAGATGGCATGTGCTGAGGTGCACTGAGGTGCTCTGTGTACCATTAGGCAGGGTTTGTTTCAAGGGTGTGTTAATGTCTGCTTGAAAAATGTCTCCCACAAGCATGTAGTATTAATGTCACATACTAGGTTAATATCCTTACAGTGAGTCATCCATCTACTATGCTCTCTACAGATAGGCAGGATATGCACTCCAGCAGGGTCACACCTTTCTCTGCAGCAGACCTTATCACAAATTATGAACACATGAGTACACTGACCACCACCATTGTCCTTGGTAGACTGTCATACAGATGTGAACCTATGGAGCCATGCACATATACTGCTGTATCTTGCTGAAGTCATATTTCTCCTGTACTGCCATGCCATGCTGTGCCACTTCACTGCCACTGTGTGTCCATAGGTTATCCCTTCAGACTCCTGGAACAGAAAAATACACAGGTCTGTGACATACCTGTTATTTTGTAACAATACTGCCAGTACATCATACAACAAAAGGTCCACAAAAGTATGTTGGGTACTCATGACACATGCTGGCATACACTGTATGTTGGCAAACACAAGTGGCATGGCAAAACAATACTGCATTACACAAGTACATGTCAAGTAATATAGTCAACCTGTGCATCAGACACATAGCTTCATTTCTTTGCATCAATGGGAAGGATGACAGGGATGTGGCACAGGTATCATTCCTTGCACAGGGTATTGTGTGGGGTGCTAGAGGCCCAAATGGTTGAGGGCATGTTTGTGAGTCAGGAATGGGAGTGGGTTAGATGGACATGGAGAGGTACCATGTGTGTCTGTAGGGGATCTGCATGTGACAGTGGTCTGTGAGTGTGTGTATGTACACAGTCAAGCTCAGTGCCAGCCCTACATGTGTGTATGTTGGACAGCTTTGGACCATACATGGTAGAGTTGACAGTTCACCATCATCTGGCCCTGAACACAAGAACTGGTTCTGCCAGGAGTTGCACTGGCACTACCATGCCATACCCAACCTCAGACAAGGTGCTAGTATCTGATGGTGACTGCTGGCTGACAGAACTGTGTCCCCCACAGGACCACCCAGGACCATGGCCTGCTACATCATGGTGTGGACAGCACACTCCCCTCTGTAGTGCTGGATGTGCTGCCACTATGGGACCATAACTGTGCATGGCCATGTGGACTCTCAGCAGATTGTGTTGCTGACCTACGTCCATGGGTCTGATGCTCAACTCCAATTGCACATTCCAGCACAGACGATGTGCAATCCAAGACAGACACTGTCTCAGCCCACCGTTTGTCCACTGCATCAATGAACTGATCTAGGGTATCCCCAAGGTGGTGGAGGCAGTCACGGATGTCGGACTGTACTGCATCCATAGCCCTAAGCATACATCTGGTGTTCCATCCTGAATGTGCCTGTGCCTCCATGATGGCCCGAAACATGCTCAGAGTGACCCTTGATGTCACAGGTGGATGGACAGCAGTCCTCCTATGACCACCCCTATCTATTTGCATGTGTAGGACCTCACCAGCTCTCTGGTTATGGCCAGTGTCTACACTCACTGAAGCCATAGTTGCCACACTGGCCTGTTCAATGTCTCCACCCTCTGACTGTCCAATATTTGAGGCCAGTAGGGACTGGGTATGTGTGGGCTTACTGACTGTGTGCGGTGACAATGAGGGCAGAAGAGGGATATCAACCTCTGGAACAGATTCAGCCCCCAACAACTCCACTTGTGCCTCACCATGGACAACATCATCATCAGAGTCCGAGAAGACACTGACGTCAGGTTGTGTAGGGGAGAGACCCCAACATCCCAGATCACCTGAGGAAACCAAGACAAAAACAGTACATTACTACCTGCACTATTATTTACTTATTTATTATTTATTTATTTTTATTTTACATTTGTTGACCTTGAATGTCCGACTGAGCTAACTGTAGCCCTTTTTCAGCTGAGGCCCGGGTAGAAAGGCTCCACAAAAAGGCATTACATTGAAAATAACATTAAAAACAAAAAAGCATTACCTTGCGAATATAAAAGCAAGAAGAAAAACTAATTACAGTACAAGTCAATATATATGACAATTAATCAAAGAAATACAATGTATTCTATGAAGCAGTAAGAAGAATAATTCTCTGGTGTTTACTATTACTGTGTAATATGGATGAAGGAGGGAAGTGAGTGATTCTTATTTATAGTAAAAAATGATGGAGGTTACTGTTCATGGTAAGAGATAGCAAGTGTAAGAGGAGGAAAAGAAGGCTATAAGTGGGTAACAGGTATGTAAGCAGAAAATGAATCAGCTTAACATAATAGGACAGTTAAGAGGGATGAGTGCAAGAACAGAGCCAGTGTCTTTTTTAAGTATTCCTTGGTGGCCGACTTGAATTAAGTTTATTGAGGGCTCTAATTTCTAATAGTAGCCTATTCCAAGAAATGGTAGGTTGGTAACTATAGAGGTTGCAAGAACAAAATGGGTGGCACTATCCACTGCTTGCTCACACGTGTCATACCCCACAGTGTGACAACATGCTATGTGTGCAGATACAACCTAGATAGTATCATTACTGAGGTAGTTTTCTGTGTGCCATGAGAGAAGTTCTGCTGTATAATCATACACCCAACACTCCGGTCCACTGTGGTGTGTCTCCTAAGGCCAGCCACCCAACAATATGTCATAAGACCAGTGCCAGACAAACAGCAGTGTGCTATTACAATCACCATATAGGGACAGTGCAACAACACCAGTGTGCCACAAAGACAAAAGACAATGCCACCCGGATATACTGTATGTCTCCTACATGTGTAAGCAAGCAGGGTATCAATGACATGTCATCACCACAGGTCTAAGACAGGCTTAATGCTGTAATCCCTATTCCCCATACATCTATCCTTCCATCTGCATCTTGTTATACACAAAAAACAGTTACATACCTGGTGGAGTGCAGTACTCCTCTGTTTGAAATATGAGTCTGATAATGTTTTGCAAAGTCATTTTCTGTGTGAGAAAGTCTCATACAGAATGTTTCCACATAGGCAGCTGCTTGCATTTTTAAAATGCTTTTCATTAGCAGTAATTGCCTCTATACCAATATGTATGTGGCTCTGATATGCTAATTGCAGCCTAAACAACTGAATTGCATTAGCCAATGACATGCGACTACTGTGCAATATATAAAGCCTTCATGTACACCAGGGCCCCTTTCTTAGCTGTTGAGATGGACTTACTGGGTGAGGAGACTACATTGTTGCAGAGGGTAGATATGTAGCAGAAACATTTCCATAGAGCTGTGTGTACCACAAGCTTCAGCTGCTGCTGCAGGAAATAGACATAGACTGAGGATGTGAAAACTTTGGAGGACAACAAGCTGTAGGTGTACCTGTGTCAACGTTGTTGTAGAGGCAAAGCTTGGGTAAGGGTACCCTTTATACTCCAATTAAGGCATGTGTGCATGGTACATATGTTAGGCAACTGTGTCACTAACAGAGTACTATGCGACATATAGGTATATTATATGGATATGTGAAGTGTGTCCCTACCTGCAGGCCTGTGACTTCCAGCACTGAAAAGCAGTTAATTCATGTGCATTGCTTTGTGTGGATAAACAGTGCATAAGTAATTCATTACTTGCTGTCTTCAGAATAATGTAATTGAAATGCAACACAGAACTGGATTTAAACCCAGGACTGTGTGTGGCAAAATGTACTGTAAATAAGGCATTTAACAGTCTGAGCTATTGAGTCACTGCTGCAGTAGGTGTATTTGCAAGATATATGTGCACACATACAGGCTGTGACAAACATTTTCTACATCCATCAGTATAGGTTTGGTTTTAAATGGATGTATTTCTGCACTAGGGTCCCAGTTGTACATGTACTTTGCCATTGATGTCTTACCAGGTGTTTTTCTTCATGTTGCTGATAAAAGTGCACATTTACCTGCTATCACAGGCCTCACTTACATCCATAATCACGTCTTTGGCTGTCTAGTGGTATACTATTGTATCAGAGTCCAAGATAGACTCCCATTTTTTCCATTACTTTTTATTCCAGTTTGCGCGGTGCTGCATGGTATGCAGCTCCTCTGAAACATGCCTAAAATCTGTAATTGGAAATTAATATGGTTTGTTTAAGCCACCTGTTTTAAGTAAGAGTTGCATGGCATGGTGGGTTAATGCAATGTGATGGGCTTGGGTTCAATACATCACAGAGGTGTTTATTTTGTACATGTGTCTTAGATTGTGATAACCACATACAGTCATTATAGCTCTATTTAGCTGAGTTAAGTGAAGCTATGCTAAAAAAATAAAAAAAAAACAAGAAAAAAGGGAAGATAGGAAAGTGGTGAAATGGGGGCAAGCAGGGGGAAACATAGTGAAAAGCATGTGGGGATATGAAGGACGGGTATAGAAAAGAACCATGGCTATCCATTTCCTGTACAGCAACAACCGTACACTTTGACAGAATTTGTACATGACTTTGAACACTCCATCCCAGAGAGAAGGATGAGGACAACATAACTGCATTGTCAAGCCAATTGAACTGAATTAGTGTGTCCAATGGACGTGTGTGTGAAATGGAGAGCTATGTATTGGACAATATTTATTTTTTGGGATAGGTGACCATTATTTTTTTTAGGTGAGAGTAGAATGTTGGAGAAGGGACATAGGTATATGTGGGGGAGGTAAGTTGGGTAGGTGAGGATGCATTTGCAAACAGACAAAACAGCAGACAGGGGCAGTGGCAGACACATGAGGGGGTGAACACCTTAGATAGGGAGAGTGTTGTAGAATCCGAGTCCCATGTGCCTGCAGATGGCAGCAGCATGACTTATGTCCCCAACCATGGGACTGTCAGCACTGCTTCTTCACTGCCCCAAGGGTGGCTGTGCTGAAGGCTGGGTACCAGGGTGAAGCTGCCCCACCAGGTTGGCCAGCATGCCCTCAATCCAGCACAGGAGGTGGTCATAGCCATGGTGGACTATCCTGCACACCAAGACTGGCAACTCCAGCCGGGTGACAACTTCCCCTCCACTACTGATCCCATAGGGGGCATGTCCCTGTCCCATGGAGCAGTACTACTCGATGCCGCAGGTAGTGCAGGGGCAGCAGAGGGGGAGCCACTCATCTGGGTCCCAGATGTGCTGGGACCTGGTGCCACAGCCAGTTGAGGTGAGGTAGGGGGAATCAGCCGGAACTGGCCTGCCTTGACGTGATGTGGTAAATGATGTATAGCAATAAGTTATGGTTAGTAATAACCAAACCATTGTTAGTATTAACAGAATTGAACATCATATTTAGCCATCCAAATACATATTAATGTATATTATGTACAACACAACATTAAGTAACATAATAGTATGGTAACAGCATGCCAGTACGAAGTAAACCATAGGGTCAACAAAGCAGTTAGTTTACCAAATATGTTAATATTGCATTATAAATACATAACAATAATCAACCACATTTTTCAAAATATAGTTAAACAAAATATGTTATTATGAAATCATAATAAAACATAACAATAATCAACCACAGTTTTCCAAAATATATATTTAAACAAAATATTTTAATATTAAATCATAATCATAGACAACAGTAATAAATAAATGAAGATAAGGAGTGGGGAGAGAGAGAGAAAAGCATTACATTACTGACATTACAGATTATATCCCTGAAAATACTGATAATAAATACTCTACAGGTATGTAGTGTCAGTTTTGAGTATAGTGACTACAATTCTCCTATAGCTAATATAGCACATACATATCTCTCAAGCTGTTCGCATGGGTCAGTATGGGCCAAGCAATACAAATGCAGGTACATCACTACACATAACAGTTTCACATAATGTGGACTTATATAACTATCCAGGTGTTCTGTAAATGGATTTGGTAATACATTGCATTCCAGGTAATAATTTATCTGCTAATCGTGTGACAGATGGATTAGGCAGTTTTAATTACATTACAAGAAACTGTGACACTTTGAGAGGCAGGTTTGTGTACAGTAAGTAAACTAGACAGCTGTCACGCCTTAGTTGACAGGCATGAGAGTAGAACCCAATAGCTGTGACTGTAGGGGACATCTGCAAATAATGTAATAATTGACTGCAGCAACTTAGTACAGACATGCAAGGGATACAGCCATATTGGGATTACACAGCTTTATTTATGACTCAGCAATGCTGATGAACACATTCTTGGTATTGATGTTAACATTCTGTGAAATCTAAATATAGTATCTGCACATAATATGGGCTACCTCACCCATTTTGTTCTGTTCTTGGTGAGAGAGAAAATGTGAGCATTACATGACTGATTGATACTGAAAA
>NC_056741.1:797998262-798007609 GCF_019279795.1 Protopterus annectens
CGTTTACTAGCTTTATCGAACAAGGTTTGACATACTTTTGTTCTCACTTGAGAATTTGCTCCCTCCTCTTTGGGTTTTTTGCTATATATATATATATATATATATATATATATATATATATAAAATGTTTTTTATGAATTTATTGTATTAATGAACACACATTTGCATTTGAAGATTTTGATAGTTTTTCTTGTGTATTTTTTCCTCTAATTTCTCTCTTAATCTTTTTGCATATCTTCTGTCTGGAAATTCTGGGCTTTTTACATAACAGTAACAATACATAATTTCTTTCTTGTCCTCAATTCTCCACTCTATTGTCTTTATTGCGCTATTTTGGCTTGTCAGTTTTTGTGATCTTTGTGGACTATTCCTTCCTTCTACAATGGGGGGGACCAGGATAGGATAGATTCCAGGGTTGGAATATTCTTACCAGGGGGAATGTATATGGAGGCAATGTCAAATTTCTTGTGAGGGTTAAGATGGCAATTTGGATGATTAGTTCTGTTGGGTGGATGTCTGGAATAGGGATGGAGATAGGCGAGAGGTTTGGGCTTTCAGAGTAGAGGATGACGACAACATCTCCCTTTTTAGAGATTCTATCAGAGCGGTAGATACTGAAACCAGGTGGGAGTATTTCATTTTGTGAAGTGTCGTTTTATCCATGTTTCAGATAAGGTTCAGATGTGAGGGGAGGTATGGGCTATCCAGGTATGCAGCTCAGTAATTTTTTTAGTGAGGCTTTGAATATTTAGGGAATAGATAGCTAGGTGTTTGTGTGGTAAAGTCTGGTGATAGTGGAGTTGGGAAGGATGTGACAGATGAGGAGAGGGAGAGGTAGAGGAAAGTTTGTGGGGTAGATGGCTATGGGGAGGGGAGGTGGGTCAGGATTGGGGTGGATGTCACCAGCTAGAAGTATATTACTAGGAAAAGAAGAAAGAGGAGTTAGGAATAAGAGTTGGTAATGTAGTTTTGGTTTGGATTTACAAGAGAGAGGGTAGATCTGTGATACAGTAAGCTTATGAAGGCAGTTACATATTGGAGAAGTTGAAAAGAGATGGGGAGATTATGAAGGAGTGAGGGGGGAGGAGGTTTGGGGTGCATGAGGTAGGAGAGTATGTGTACTGGTGGGAAAGGTTGGTGTGATAGGAGGTTAGAGAAGCAAGAAATATAAGAAGTGGAGAAGTAAATTATAGAAGTTGCATTTTAGTTTGTGTGGAAAGTGTAAGGAGTGGAGTATGTAGATGAGGGACTTCTGAGAATAGAAAGTGATGTAGTTTAATACTGATAGAGCAAGGGTGTGAGTGGTTGAATTGGCAGGAAGGGGAGGGAATGGAGAGTATAAATGTAATTTAAGTGGGGGTTGGTGGGAATGGGGATAGGGTAGGGGAGCGAAGTGAGCTTGAGCAGAGCAAGGGTGAACAGAGCGGGGCTCAGAGAACCTAGGAAACTCCAAAGAAAGACAATCAGTGAAACAGGCAAGTTTGGCAGCAGTGGAAGCAGGAGAGGCAGGAGGGAGTAAAGCAATGCACAGAGATGTTCTGAAAAGTCAGTAGGGAAAGAGGTATCAGAACAGAATAAAGAAGCCAGCACAGGTCAACAGGATAGAGTAGTTCAGAAGGGTCAAACTACAGTATAATAGGGAGCACAGTAGACAGGGATCTCAAGAATAAGAATAGCTGTAGAAAGGCAGGGGGGAGAGCAGAACAGATGGCAGGACAGGGAGCAACCTGGAGATGTGCAAGAAGCAGTAACCAGATGAACAGCAGTACAGGGAAAAGCTTAACAAGTAACTTTTAGCTGGACATACTTTAATTACACACAGAAATGTGTGCAAGAAGCAGCAACCAGGGAAACAGCAGTACAGGGAAAAGCTTAAGAAGTAATTTTTAGCTGGACATACTTTAATTACACACAAAAATGGAGAGGCAATCTTCAATGGGACTTGGCAGCAAGTAGATCCAGACAGGGTAGGTCTGTGGGCTTCAATGTGTGGTTATTGCTAACGTAAAAAAAGAAGAGAGAAGAGAGGGCTTGGGATATGGAGGTACCATGTAAGAGTATAAAGCTGGAATGGTGGTAGTGTGTATATGGGGGGGTAACAGGAGCAAGCACAAAAAAGCCAACAAACAGAAAAACGGATGTATGCAACAGACCGGTGGTTAAAACAGCTCTCGGACTGGCGGCAGAAAAGTTCTGAGGATGGTATGCCTGAACGTCACCTTTACGCCCTTCCTTACGCAAGGAATAAACAGGTGACATTCTGCGTACCTTAAAGCAACGGAAATCTTTTGTAAACTGGCCAGACGGAGGGCTTAACTGCAAGGAATCCCATTAGTAAAGAATACTGCAGAGGTGAATGTAAGGACATTCACTGGAATGCAAGGACATACACTGGAATGCCAACAAACAGAAAAATGGCAAAAACGGACAGCGGTAACAGACCCAATGTTTAAAAACAGCATTCGGACTGGCGGCAAAGAGGTTCTGAGGATGGTACGCCTGAATATCACCTTTATGCCCTACGATACACGAGGAGTGTATAGGTGACGTTCAGCGTACCTTAAAGCAATGGTAGACTTTGGTAAACTGACTGGACGGTGGGCTTCATGGCAGGGAGTCCCATTTGTAATGAATACTGCAGTGGTGAATGTAAGGACATGCTCTGTTACAAAGGTCAGTTTAGAAACAAATTTTGCATAATTCTCAAGTCAAGTGTTGAGGTGTGTCACATTAGTTAATTAAATTTACGGTTGCTTACAAACTTAGCTTTGTTGTTTGTTTAACTGTAACAGTTGTTATAATACATAGGTAAAGGGGCACTAACAGGAGAAAGTAGGGGAAACAAACTTCTGGAATAAGAACTGTAAAATAAGCTATCCAGCCATTTTGACCATAAACCCAAAAACTCCTAAAGTATAACTACAAACAGAGTCTCAAAAACGAATTCTTAAAAAAAAAAAAAAAAAAAAAAAAAGTTCCCACTTCTTTCCCAGAACTTTATTCGCCACCGTCCGAAAAAAAAAAACACGCAGCACACCTCTCAAACTCTTAGCTGAAGAAATCAGGACAACGCTTAAATTAATAGGGGAACGAAAGTCCAATAATAGGGACAATTTTTAAATATTGCTCTTATTGCCACATTTTAGGAGAAACAAGTAAAAAATCCGGACATTCTGCGAAATATCTGCTTAGTTTAGAGGTACAACAAGCAGTCCATTGTGTAAAACCAATGTTGAACTTTTCATCGACGTTTTAGTTTCCGGGTTTTTACGTCTTTAGAATGACGCGTCTACGTAACCACTTTAGTTTAAGATAGGGGAGGGTGAAAAGTTATACGGTCCTATCGAGCTTGGCTTGTAGCAATGGCTACTATTCGTTCGTTGAAGGTGAGTTGATTGCAACGTGTGTGTAACGTGCACAAGTATTAGCAAAATCTTTGCGTGTTAAATTTAAGGTTTATTAAACAAGTGTATGTTTAGTTTTGCTCTTTACATAATGTATTGCCTTTGGTGTGTAATTTCAGTTGGCACTGGTGTGCTTATAACTTGTATTAATAATGACCGCTAATGCATTTAATATCCTGTCTTACATTTTGACCTTTAGAAATGTTCATTTAACAGAACGTATGTTAGTTTAAGGTATGCTTACCAGTAAACATTTGAGAAACGAATAAGTAACAAGAGTCTAGTAACGAGCGTAGTGGTTTGTGAAATCACACCACATTGTGTTTTGCCCTAAATTTTTTTGTTTTATCAAACACTGTACATACTTCTCAGGTGTCCCTGATTTTCAGGAATGTCTCTGTTACTGGCCCAGAATTTTGCTGTGCTCTTCCCAAAACTTGTGATTTGTGGAGACAAGCTGGTGAATTCTACTTAAAAAAATAAATAAATAAATAATGTCTTAGATTATAGTTTCATACTTACTGTACTGAAGAAAATGCATGTTAATTCACATAATATAGTTACATACTTATTGTACTGAAGAAAATGCATGTTAATTCACATAATATTATTTGGTTTAATTATTCTTTTTGCTCTTGTTTACTTTCCAAGTTAGTAGTTCCGATATTTAAAAGCAAGTGTCCCTGAAAAAAAACTGCACAGTTTAACTGACTCCTGCATGAGCTGCATCTGCTAATGTTAGGTGATGTGTGTTTTGGGGGTGGAGGAGGAGGAGGTGGAGAAGTGGGAGTTGTATGGCACAAGCTCTTAAATGCAGTTTAAGTAAAGTAAAACCTTGCTTCTGGAAAATAACCCACAAATGTGCTATACAGCTTGAAGTGAACCAGAAGCATTATCAAATGGGGAAAGGAGGTATGGAGTGGTACTATTAAATGACCAAAAAGCAAACTGGTAACTTGAAAAAAGTAGCAGGGATGGCTGTTGGAATACTGGAAGTTTTGAAAAGGTCCTAAACAAGATGAAGTTATGAGAGATGGGCCACAAGGATTGTGTACGGCTTACACTAAGTGCTTACAGAAGAGCTAGACAAGCTTACAGCAGTTGTCTATTGTGCTGTTTGCATAAGTTGTGAACAATCGCTTTGTACTGAACCAAATACCATTTGCTTAGATGGTCTAAACTATCCAAAAGCAGACTGGGAAACCTACACCACCACTAGTGCACAAGTGCAGAGATTCTTGGATTTTCAGTACAAATGCCCTGGAACAATTAGTCGGTAGTACCTAGTCGGGGAAGAACATCTTTAATCTTGCCTTTACTAATAACTAGTGCATAAGCACTGAGATTCCTAGACTTTCAGTACAAATACCCTGGAATGATTAGTCCGGAGTACCCAGTAGGGGAATAGCATCTTGAATCTTGCACCATCCCTTGTGTATCTTCATTGCTTGTTTGGTATGACCATAAAGCACTCTCTTTCGAAATAAAACTGAACCCAGAGATCCCTTCCACTCAAGGTACCTTTTAGAAATTTAAGACCAGGTATTTACTTCCAAGGGATACATTGGAAAGCTTCATATCCTCACCAAACCCAGTTAACTTTACTGAATCTGCAAAAACCTATACCACCATGTAAACAGCTGCAGAGATGCTGCTGTACCCCATAGGAACAAGTGCAGGGCAAATCCCAGAAACAATCCCACGTGGTGGAACTGTTTCAACAAGCTTAATAGGAAAATAATTTTGACCAGAAGTAAGATTCATTCCCAGAATGTTGGATCCATTTTCACTGAAATAGCCAACTCATGAGAATATTGAATTCTTCAAAACCAAGTTTGAGGCTAAAATAGCTTCCCAGGCCAGACTATCACAAGTCACTCTTATTAGTTATGTTTGTAATCTCAAAAGCACAATGCAACAATGAGCTCAGCTGATTGGGAAGGGTGTTACCTGCACTGATGCTGAAGATGTCGCAAACTTAGTGGCTAGTAAATTTGTCTCTAACTTTACCCCTCTCTTCCCCTCTGTCTGTCCCTCAAAATATACCTGCAACTGATTTGTCTCCAGATATCACACAAGACCAAGCCCTAAAAGTGCTATAGAAAGCTAAAAATACTGCATCAGTTCGTCGTATCACTGGATGCTTTTTTTTAAACAGCATAACTATTTAGCAGCACCCCTAACACCACTGTTCATTTTTGGCCTCCATACAGGTTTTGTACTAGACAAATGGAGAAACCATCATTCCTCTGCATGAGGGAGGACCTCTCACAGACCCATAACTCTTGCCAGCCTCGGATGCAAGCTATGGAAAGACTTGTAAAACTAATCCATCATGACATAGAGAATTTCCAAATACTGAACCTCTGAGTTTGGATTCATCGGGGCAGGTCACATTTATCCATTACTTTGGTGACCTTTTCAAAAAAGCAAACAAGGTAGTCTAAAGGCAAAATGGTACACGCTGCATACGTCAATGTGGCCAAAGCCTTTGACACAATTCACCACTCGGGCATACTAGAAAAGCTATTGAACAAACCCCTATGTCAACCCACTGGATTGCCAACTGAATCACAGATAAGATGCAGGAAATCAAAATAGGGGAATTTACTTCCAGAAAGAGACCAGTCACCAGCAGTGTCCCCCAGAGTTTTTTTCTGAGACCTCTCCTGTTTAGCATCTACTTTTCTGCATCTACTTTTCTGAAGCAAAAGGCAAAACCAATGGGCTCTAGCTGGCTGTTTACAAATGACTGTAAGCTATGAGCATTCATTGAATCCCCAAATGACTTGGCCATGTTGCAGGAAGGTTTATCCCAAATAACTGGTATCAAAATCGTGGACTGAATTTATTGCCGACAAATGCATTGGTGTGGGTGTGTTTTTGTGTTTGTTTTTTTGGCTTTTTTTGGGGGGGGGGTCATCTAACCCAGGGAACTACCACATTGACGATACGCCTCAAGTGTTAACCCAGCTGTTCGGGATTTGAGAACTTGTATAAACAGTGACCTAACTTTGACCAACGTGTGTCTATTGTAAGAAAGTCTTTCTATATTGCACAACTTATAAACAAAGGGATTGTGTCTAGATCTAGGGATATCCTTGTCCCCCTCTACTCGGTCTTCATTAGGCCAGTCATTTGAATACAGTGCCCCCTTTGGCATGTATGTCCTAAACAACATGTCCTGCTTGGATCAACTCAGTCCTCTCACTGTACTTGGCATCCTACAGACTGCTAAGAGGTGACCTGTGTGTGACATACATGAGAGCTTCTGACCTAATACTTATGAGTTTACTGCACATTAATAAGTCGTATGGCACTGGAAATACAAGGTCTAGGGATCTAAACCTCTTCTACAACATTAACAGAATGGTTTGGAGGAACGGGTATATCTCTTGATACTGCTGTTGTGTACATTTACATAAAACGGAGACTGCATTTGTTCATCCCTGTCCATATTCAAGCGCAGCTTGACTGTACAGATGGGGAAGCAGAAAATTTATCCCAGGACTGTACAGATGCAGCTTCTAAATGTGTAATCTATGGTATGATCCCAATTATTCTTACTAGGGGTGATATATAATTACTGAAAGCAGCATGGGTAAGGCCATCTGTAACTAAATGGGATAGGTTGCTTTATGCACAAAAAGGAAAATTGGCTAGGCTTAAAATTTCCGTACTTTCCTATGAACCTGTTAAATGTAAGCTTTTTTGTTTGGCAAGGAGAGTTTGTGCCTCCTGCAACAAGCAAGAACGACTTTACATTTTCAGTTCAGCTGCAATTAATCTCCGGTTACATTTGCATTTCATGTCATTCATAAGTCCTGCAGTAATAATCTGTTTTATCTAAGGGTGCTCTGCACCCCATTACACTTTCCATTTAACAATATTGCATATCTTAACGTGCATAATTAATTTAAATTTGTTTACCAGGGTAGAACACTGTTCAAATGACAAATTACAGCTTCTGCTCAGGTTATGTCATAAACATTTTACAGAATACAAAATTTAAATTTATAATCAAAGTTGTCAGCTTGCTCGCTCAGTTGTACACAATCTGGTACCATGCTAACATTACCACTTACTACAAAGCAGGCGTTTTTCTATATCTGATTAACAGGCGTTTTTCTATATCTGATTAACAGAAGCCCCACCAACCAGCACAAATTAAGAATACTTTTATCTGCTATATTTCAGTATATACTGATTACTTGTCATGCATTTTTCAACTGAATTAATGCAGTAATTTAGGAATTTGCTGTTGCAACACTTAGATGTTGTGTTATGCACGTGTGTTTTATGGAGCCCTTTAAAAATTATAAATGCAGAATATTGATGCTTATATCTCCTTTACCCTATCTTTCAGTCCCTGTAAGACAGTAACTCAACCCCCCCCCCCCCCCGACTATCAGGGATTTCAGCCTTAAAGCATAATTAGAAAGCATGGATTCTCTAGGTAGTGATGAATAGGACAACAGGGGGTGTTGTGTAGTAGCAGCTATTCAGAATCCCCACCAGGCAAGTGATGAGCATAGATGTGAACTCTCCTCATGAACATATCTGACTACTAAGCGTAGGACATCTTATTACACATCCTGGGTTAAACTTAGCCTGGTGGGCATCCTAGTCTTCACCAGAGGTCGCAGAGGACATGATCTCTGTCCACCCTGTAATAGGAGTGCTGTTTATCTTCTACATTCTACCCACCCCACTCCTCATCAGCATATCTGACTACTAAGCATAGGACATCTTATTACACATCTTTGGTTAAACTTAGCCTGGTGGGCATCCTAGTCTTCACCAGAGGTCGCAGAGGACATGTCTGTTCACCCTGTAGTAGGAGTGCTGTTTATCTTCTACATTCTACCCACCCCATACCGATTCCTGACCTTGACAAATGCTTTGCTTTTGCAGCATCAGCCAAGCTGAAAACAAAATTGCTAAAAAGGCTGCCTGTTCTTAAGCATTGGATCATTGTTGAAATTTCAACACATACCCATATTTTAATCTGCAAGTATATACATAACACACACTAAAACATTAACTTAAAGGTTCTAGAGAATGACAGCCATTCTTTGGTCCTTGATTTGGACTTGGGCATAGCTATGTATGAACAGGTATGTGTCTTAGTGCTTGTGAAACATGAAGGGCTTCTCCCTTTTGTAAATGTTAATCTGCTTTTGTTTTTAACCAAATTAGTATTAACATCACCTGCTCTTTCTTCTTTCTAGATGTATTTTGCAAGTTATGCAGGTAATGTTATTAATGGTAAATTTCAACTGGAACTACTTCTGAAAAATCTTTACCCATTATAATTTGCAGACATGGTTTTTCATGTTAAAATTCGTATAATCTAGCACAGATGACACATTTTTGAACCCTGCAAGGGTTAATGTAAAAAAAAAAGAATCTGACCACCTTGGTCAATAGAAAAATCATATGTCTTCTGTCCCTAACGTGGACATTAATTAGCGTGAGGCACTGATCTTACTTGAGACTCCTCTTTCTTAAGATTCTGGGACTCAAAATACACCTGGCAGAGATGTTGTAGTGCCAGGAAATAGGACTGTGCTTTTTACCAGAAACTAATTGGTGTACCCAAAGATAAATAAATTCTGCATACCCATGCAGACCATAGTAGCAGAGGTGAGATCATGTTAGATGGGCACATCAAGGAAAAAAAACATTCCTCTGTCTCTTGAGGAACTGATACTTTGGCTTAAAATATCATACATTTGGGTCACATAATAGTTGAGCACGTGGGTACTACACTCCAGTTCACACAAGACCCAGCTGTACATAATTTTCACTCCAGGGTTAAAACCATTTCCGAATTTTGTTTAAAACGGTTGGGCCCCCCGGCCAAAAAAAAAAAAATTTTTTTGGCCTTAAAAAAAATGTTTTTCTCCTAACCCAAAAATTTCCCAGGGTTTTTTGGTTTTT